>NW_026782930.1:0-121404 GCF_031769215.1 Ylistrum balloti | reverse complement strand
TAAAATCATCACAAATACATCTACGCGATAAGAAATTGTTCTGTGTCAACAAAAAGCTTTTGTTGGCTATTTGATGCTTTAATTTAAAAATTCAACTACTTTTAGTAAAATATGGAACGATATGAATATTATCACCGGCGTAGTTCGTTCATACTTCCTGTCATTTTAAAATTCTAGCGGGCACCAGTGTTACGGCGGGAAACGAGGTCACATCGGTTTTTGAATTTTTTACATTTACTTTTGGATTTCTGTCTACAGCTGGTTTATTTTGCTTCATTCTCGGAAAAGGTGAGTTGGTTTATCACTCAATGCTTGTATTTCGACCGTTATAATTTTACTTTTGTTTTTTGTTGACTTTTTAGCTGTTTAAAAAATCATTGTGGAAACCGATTACACGAGGTTACACAACTCGTGGCCACCGGTACGGTATTTCTTTCACTCGAGATAGGCTATTTATGTGTTAAAAGTTATAATAGAAACTCGCTAAAGCTTGTATCTTTTGTAACTTTAACAAAAATAACCAACTCGAGTGAAAGAAATGCAATAACCAGCAGTATTTTCTCCACTTCTAGCCATGCAGAATACACAAAGAGATACAGCACTTTTTTGCTAAAATTTTCATATAACGTATCTATAAATCATTTTCACAAGTTGAATTGGTTTGGGACTTTTTAACCAGGTTTACTGTGCATACATCAATATTTTGACAAAATTGGCTGATATTTTGGGAGAAAAATAGTTAATGTACAAATGTAGGTATGTGTGATATGGATATTCTACCTAAGGGTGTATAAGTTGGGGTCTTAACGGAGGCTTCAAAGGTTATAACCCAAATGGCTCCTGTGTGGTGCAAAAGTAGAAGTGCTATATACTTTTACTTCCAGTGTCCTCTTTACTCACATGTTAGACATCATGTTAATTCAGTATATAATTTATTAGGAAATGTTAACCTTATTGTTTTGCTTTATGGTATCATTGGAATGTCAGATGAATTTAGTAGTTTTATACTTTATCATACTAGTTCTTATTAAAAAAAACTAAAATATTCTCAATTTACAAGTAATAATATATACATACAAATCCTATATTTATAATATTTAGTATACTTAAGTAGTTGTGGATGTAGTGTGGGAGTGAGTATGTGAGTGGTTTATTTTCTTTTCTTTATTCTCTCTTTTATTATTATAAACTAAAAATACCATCCTATTATTAAGAACAATCGAATATATTAATTAATTTAAAATATACCGGTATCATTTGGGAAAAGACTTAATCCCATTGTTAATACTAAGTTTAGACTATTTATAATATGTTATATATTTTGTTATGTATACTATTTATTAACAATAAAATATTTTGAAATTGAAAAAAAAGTTATAACCCAAACTTCTTCACCTTGGGTAGAATATTCATATTCTACATTCTTCTTTAAATCTTTAAAGGAATAAATTTTCTTCCCCATTGCAAT
This sequence comes from Ylistrum balloti, assembly GCF_031769215.1. Lineage (NCBI taxonomy): Eukaryota > Metazoa > Mollusca > Bivalvia > Pectinida > Pectinidae > Ylistrum > Ylistrum balloti. The sequence goes on along the minus strand of NW_026782930.1, from coordinate 119,936 downwards.
ATTTTTTAACATTAAATGCAATACTAGAAAAAAATAAAGAACAACAAATGTTACATTAGTATTAAGATCTATTGCATTGATCCTTTCAGAAAGCACACAAAGGTGTACAGACTGCAGAGACGCTGACCTGGAAGCAGTGATCGGGTACACATTAAAACATGTGCCCGACAGGAGAAGTGGAGGAGGAGTAAGACACCAGTAAATAATGTTATCAACATTTATTTACAAGAATCTCTGTACCAACAATCAATCTTTAATATTGCAAACCTATTTTCAGGCATAAAGTTTCATGGAAAACTTCCTCTTTTATTATCTCCTCTTATTTGTATTTAATAATTTGAAGTCCTTCTTGTAACATATTGTGACATTCATGTATTGGGAAAAACATTGTCAACTTTTCATGGGAAATATGGTATTCAAATCTTAATTTTAAGAAGGGTTACTAGTATTATAATAAAATATACATTAATTTTGTAAGGGCTCACTCTAACAGAGAATAAATATGAACATTTTATGTTTCAAACATTTTGTAATTTGTGCATTTGGAATGTTTCATGGTTGCTTTTTGTGTATGTATTTATAAATTAGGTTTTCAATATTTTATTACAATAATTTCTTTAACCAGTTTTTTTCCCCCAATTCTTGTTTATTGTAAAATCTTGAAAAGAAAATGAATATTTTGTTTCTATTGTGCATGTGTTAAAATAATGACTTTGATAGAAAATTTACAAACGAGAGTTCATATATACAGAAGCTTGTTTTTGTTGTCTTTTAAGACTAGTTTTGTTATATTTAAACAATGAAGATCATGTCATGAATAATTTCTTTTGTCGCTCTTGTCATTTTTGTAAATTTGTTGATTATTGTCATGATACATATATAATTTTTTGTGCAATTATGCTATAAATAAAATTTATAAGAGGAACTATATTTTGATTTATTTTATTAATATTACTTTTTAATTCTTCAAAGCATCCGCAACGTAACGCATCTGAAGTCAGATTCTGACCAATTCTGACTAATAAATGACGTAAATTTGACGTAAAATACTGACATAATATAGATGTCAGACATTTACGTCAACATTACTTTCATTTCTGACCATTATTTGACGTAATCCTTACCTGGATGTTTACGGAGAGTGAGTTATGAGGAACCCAATTCAACTACTCAACACTTCTGTTTGTCAAAAGAAACACACATACAAATGTCTTATTGCTGTGGACCAAGTTATTGTTCCTCTCTTCCACAAATAAACAGATGAATCCCTGGTTGTGACTGGGGATCTACATGTACAAACTAACAAACAGATAATATTAGTTCCTTGTTGTGTGTCGTTGCTAGCCATAGTTACACCTTACACACCATCATACACACCATAACAAACATTCATACAAACCATAACAAACACCCATACACGTCATGACAAACATTCATACACCATAACAAACATACATACACACCATAACAAACATCCATACACACCATAACAAACATCAATACACACCATAACAAACATCCACACACACCATAACAAACACCATACAAACACACTATCACAAAACATCCACACATACCATAACAAACATCAACACACACCATAACAAACATCGATACACACCATAACAAACATCCATACACACCATAGCAACCATCCATATACACCATAACAAACCATAACAAAACATCCGCACATACCAAACAAACATCTATACACACCATAACAAAACATCAATACACACCATAACAACCATCCATATACACCATAACAAACACACATACACACCATAACAACCATCCATATACACCATAACAAACATCCATACACACCATAACAAACATCCATACACACCATAACAAACATCCACACACACCATAACAAACATCCATACACACCATAACAAACATCCACACACACCATAACAAACATCAATACACACCATAACAAACATCCATACACACCATAACAAACATCCACACACACCATAACAAACATCAATACACATCATAACAAACACCCATACAAACACACCATAACAAACTTCCACACATATCATAACAAACATCCATACACACCATAACACACATCTATAACACCATAACAAACATCCACACACACCATAACAAACATCCACACACACCATAACAAACATCAATACACACCATAGCAAACATCCACACACACCATAACAAACATCAATACACATCATAACAAACATCCATACACCATAACAAACACCCATACACACCATAACAAACATCCACACATACCATAACAAACATCAATACAAACCATAACAAACATTCATACAAACCATAACAAACATTCATACAAACCATAACAAACATCCATACACATCATAACAATCATCAACACACACCATAACAAACATCAATACACACCATAACAAACATCAACACACACCATAACAAACATTCATACACGTCATATACACGTCGTAACAAACATTCGTACACGTCATAACAAACATCCATACACAAACTATTGAAAGTCTGAGACGTTTGTCTCCAATATATCAACCCATTTTAAGTTAAAAAGGTCAAAGTTCATCTCTATTGAAATGTTCAAACAGTTGATGATGTACTTGCTCTGGAAAGGTCAATGCAAGGTTACACCATGGTTTTGTTTACCTGTGTTGACAAGTCATTTTAATTGAACATCACAAGTTTTAGAAGAGTAATTGCCCTTTGTTCCCCTAGGTTTACTGATTTCTTGCTAGACTTTGTTATAATGACAATATATTTATCATGGAATGGAGGTATATTATTCATCCGGCTGTAGCTTTGTTTCCATCTTGCAGTGAATCAATTTCTATTTTCAGTCTGCAGTGTGGAGGCTGTCATTAAAAGGGCTGTCACCCGAGCCGCTGAGGGTTGGACATAATGCCAGAGTTATGTCCTCTGCATAAAGATGAAAGTCCTAATTTCCATAATGAACATGATAGAGAAAACTATAACCTGACATTCCCATGCTTGGTGTTTATATATATGTAGAACTAAGTAAGTAATAACGACAGTATAGTCCAATCTTGGTACTGGATCCAAACATACAAATGTTCGTTGGATGCGTATTACTGGAATAGATATATGATCAATGAAGTAATAACGACAGTACGGACAGGTGGATTGTCAAGTATCGAGACAATCTGCCTTTTTAGACACAAATATCACATCAATTCCATCACATACATAGAACATAAATATTTTATGGTTAAAAATTAAAATTGAGAACGGTAGTGTAGATTTAATTCAAATTAGGTGTCTCGATAATAACTTTGTCTGATGGACACCGCAAATGATCACACAAACAAGGCCCAGTACTGTCATGAGACTGAGTTCTGCCATGAGTCTGAGGTCTTCCATGAGTCTGATATCTGTCATGAGACTGAAGGTCTGTCATGAGTGTGAGGTCTGTCATAAGCCGGAGGTCTCTCATCAGTTGAGGTCTGTCATGAGTCTGGGGTTTGACATGAGTGAAGGCTGTCAATAGGCTTAAGTGTTTAGAAGTCTAAGGTCTCTCATGAGTCTGAGGTCTGTCATGAGTGAAGACAGTCATTTGGCGTAGGCATTTTAGGAGTCTCGGGTCTTTCATGAGTCTGAAGTCTGTCATGAGTCTGAGGTCTTTAATGAGTTTGAGGTCTGTCATGCGTCTGAGGTCTGTCATGAGTCTGAGGTCTTTAATGAGTCTGAGGTCTGTCATGCGTCTGAGGTCTGTCATGAGTCTGAGGTCTATTAAAAGTGAAGACTGCCATTAGGCTAGGGTATTTTAGGAATCTGAGGTCTGTCATGAGTCTGATGTTTGTCAAGAGTCTGAGGTCAGCCATGATTAGACTGAGGCCTATGATGAGTCTGAGGTCTGTTATGCTGCTGATCCAAAATGTCTGATGGCCAAAATTTTGTTTACCAATCAGTTCTTAAATTTATCATGAGTAACAAGGAATTGTCTGTGCTCGTGCCATTTGAGGCTGGTGGTTACCTCACTGAACACTGAGACCTGTCCCATACCAAGGATAGCACAAACAGGTTTCTCATTTCAAAATATAAACTTTTCACAAAAATACTGGTCTGGTTATACAATACTGTAATCTCTGTGCTTATGGAGTCACATCGGGTCTGGTTACAGAATAGTGTAGACCCTGGGCTTATTATAAGACAAACCTTTGATAAAAAGAGATACAACAATGAAGACAGATAATCCCTCCATTTTATTAACAAGATACATGCATGAATCTTGTGTTATGAAAATAATTTCTGATTGTACAAGAAATCCAGAAAATCACCACAATGAATATAATGACCTGGAATTTTAAAGTGAACATATAATATTGCTTCTTGAACACTGAACGGTTAAGGTCTTTTAATCCAAAGTCTCACAGTGTTGTTACAGTTCAGAAACCATGAAGTCAAGTTTGTCACAGTTCTGTCACAAAAAAGTCACATTTCTGTCATAATGAAATCAAGATGTCTCAGTTCTGTCACAGTGAAGTTGCAGTTGTGACAGTTCTGTCACAGTGAAGTCACAGTTGTGACAGTTCTGTCACAGTGAAGTTGGAGTTGTGACAGTTCTGTCACAGTGAAGTTGCAGTTGTGACAGTTCTGTCACAAAAAAGTAAGTTCTGTCACAAAAAAGTCACAGTTCTGTCACAATGATGTTACAGTTCTGTCAAAATAAAGTCACAGTTCTGTCACAATGATGTTACAGTTGTCACAATGATGTCACAGTTCTGTCACAATTATGTCAGTTCTGTCATAATGAAGTCACAGTTCTGTTACAATGAAGTCACAGTTCTGTCACGATGTTGTTAGTTCTGTCACAATAAAGTAACAGTTTTATCACAATGATGTTACAGTTGTCACAGTTCTGTCAAAATGAAGTCACAAAGTAGCATCATTGTCAGGCTGTTGAGATAAAACTATACAATTATGCAAAAACATTTCACAGTTGTGTATTTTACAGAAACTGATGTCCGAACTCCTGATGATATTGTACACACTTCACCTTTATAAAGAAGACAATGATTTCTGTCTTCATTATCCATGAAAACTGGTAGAAAATCTCTGCCACAATGATATGTATCTAATTCATATCAGGATGGTTCCCTGTAGAACACAAATGGTTTTTCAATTACAAATTATAGCTAGAAATAAGGCAGATATATTGTTAGAACTACTTGTATATATACCCAAACAATCTTAAGCAAAGGGATGTTAATTATTTCTGTAGTTTCAAAATAAATTCTTCAATTTTCTCAAGAATAAAGGGAAGTAATCCAGGGTTAAAATTGAAGTTAAAACTTCAAAAGGAACTAAAACAATAGGTGATGTATAATTATATTTTACAATCATGTTTAAAAACCCATTTTAAAACCTTCTTTGAGGATCTGTTTTCAGTTCTTGAAGATTTGTTTATTTTTTTTGTGTGTTACAGGTGCTGTAAATGTTCATGAACTTGTCTTCATTGAATGTACTCAATGATGGCACAAGATATTTTTATTAAACACCTATGAAAAAAAGATGATTATTAGATAGCAGTCAGTTACAGGTGGATAATGGACAATATGCTTGTGCTGTATTACTGTCAAAAGATGGCTGCCTGTGGGCCACCTTGATTTCAAATCAGTCCAAAAAAGGTACAATGCACAACTACCAAGGGAAACCAATATCTATGAGATATCAGAAGGATCCATCCAGTACTTCCTCAGATATAGCAGTAACAAGATTTTATCTCAAAATCCAAAATGGCCACCTGTCGGCCATCTTGAATTCGAACAGTGAAAAAAGGTACAATGCATAAGTAGGGACCAAGGGGAAACTGCATATGAAATTTGAACATCCAATACTTTCCAAGAAATAGCAGTAACAAACTTTTACTTCCAAAATCCAAGAGGGCCACCTGTCGGCCATCTTGAATTCGAATCAGTCCAAAAAAGGTACAATGCATAAGTAGGGACCAAGGGGAAACTGCATATGAAATTTGAGAAAGATCCATCCAGTACTATTCCAGAAATAGCGGTAACAAGAATTGTTTACGGACGGATGGACGGACGGACCACGGACCACGGACCACAGACGCAGGGCAATTTGAATACCCCACCATCTGATGATGGTGGGCTAAAAAGTGTAAATCATTTTCTTAAAGAAATAGTTGCTAACTGTATTACATACAAAGATGTATCAGATTTGCAATGAAATTGAATATATTGTAAAAATGTACATTTTCTAATCTACAAATGTGGTTAAATAGTAAGTCCTATTTCAATATTTACATTCTATCCTTCAAACAGTGAAAACAACATATTTTCATTTAACATCAATTTTCCATCATGGCTGTAGTTTTGCTACATTTCTTTCATTTAGAAACATCTTTCAAGGATTTTGTATACGAAATAATGTCAAGCATGAACCTGCTTGATTAACCTGGGTAAACCAAAATAAGTAACAAGATAACATGGTTATATTTGGAATGAATTGGTGTCAACCTCTAACATTCCATGAAGAATATCTTTCTATTTCATCACACACATAATCTGATCTGAAATTAAAGTTTAAAATTTAAGTTTATTAAAGCATAACTTAAGAAAAAAAAATTAAAAAGTTTATTAAAGTGTAACTTAAAAGAAATTAAATTATAAAGAGAAATAGTTTCACAGTGAAAATATCACACAAAATGAATTGAACAAAATGTTATATTTCAAAACATAATAATGGCTTTTTGTTGCAAACTTTTGATAAAAAATATATATCATGAAAAAACATTTTATTTTAACGGACTTGTTATGTAATGCATGTTTTTTAGATACAGTAAAAATCACAAATTTATAGCTTTTTCTTCTGTAAAATATGAACCACAGTGGTCCAATATCTAGTCACTGAACATCACTGCAGTCTACTAAAAAACAGTAAGAAGGTCATGAAATAATTATAAAACATCCCTTTTACTTATAAAAATAGTTAGAAATGTTCACATTGAGAAATTCAATCATAACATACAGTTGTAAAGATTTAAAGTAAATTTGCTGATATAAAATAAACACATCTCACAAATTTTAAAGGATTTTTTGGTTGAAATAGGAAACATGACAATACTTCTTTGAATGCACTTTGTGAAAATGGAGTTTTTATCACTATTGTATGGGTAATTGGTTGTACCTAGAGTAATCACCCTTTGACAGTGACTTTTCAAACTTTGACCTTTGACCTTTTTAAATCTGTTGTATATTGTTGAGATCTTAATTTACTTCAATAACTTTTCACCATAACAAAGTTACTCCTTGTATAAAATTTGAAGGACACTGACAATAATTTTAACAACTTTTTTTTGACATTTTGATGTTCATTAATTACTTCCCTTTGTGTCAACAACAAGACAACCAAGGGAGATAACTAATAGGTGTGTTTGGGAACAAACAGAGATTCGCTGGCTGCTGCACTCCCATCTTCACCATTGTACTTCCCCACAGCTGCCAGTCCATTCAGCTAGAATGATAAAAATACTCTCGTTAATGGAGCACTGATTTAACAATGAAACACTCACTTAACAGACATTTTATCATATTATAGATACTAACACAGGGAAATATGTTGTAAATTTATCCAACATGTGACCGTACTTTGAGTCCTAATTTGTAACAACTATTGACCTTTAACCTTGACCAATAGCCACTTATCTCTTATGATATGTAGATGTTGGTGGTATGATGTTAAGGTGTGAATATGATCCAAATCTGTTCACAAGTTCAGGAGATCTCTTGCACACCAGTTTTGTCATGCTTGCATACACTCATGCTTGGGCACACTGACTCCAGAGGTCTCTAAGCAGTGACAACTTAAGAAACTTACTTTTGTACAGCTGACAAGTGACAAGTTAAGTAACTTTTGTACAGCTGACAAGTGACAACTTAACTAACTTTTGTACAGCTGACAAGTGACAAGTTAAGTGACTTTAGTACAGCTGAGAAGTGACAACATTGGTAACTTTTGAACAGCTGAGAAGTGACAACTTAACTAACTTTTGTACAGCTGAGAAGTGACAACTTAACTAACGTTTGTAAAAATGAGAAGTGACAACTTAACTAACGTTTGTAAAAATGAGAAGTGACAACTTAACTAACTTTTGTAAAAATGAGAAGTGACAACTTAAGTAACTTTTGTACAGCTGAGAAGTGACAACTTAAGTAACTTTTGTACAGCTGAGAAGTGACAACTTAAGTAACTTTTGTACAGCTGAGAAGTGACAACTTAAGTAACTTTTGTACAACTGAGAAGTGACAACTTAAGTAACTTTTGTACAACTGAGAAGTGACAACTTAAGTAACTTTTGTACAACTGAGAAGTGACAACTTAAGTAACTTTTGTACAACTGAGAAGTGACAACTTAAGTAACTTTTGTACAGCTGAGAAGTGACAACTTAAGTAACTTTTGTACAACTGAGAAGTGACAACTTAACTAACTTTTGTACAGCTGAGAAGTGACAACTTAACTAACGTTTGTAAAAATGAGAAGTGACAACTTAACTAACTTTTGTACAGCTGAGAAGTGACAACTTAACTAACTTTTGTACAACTGAGAAGTGACAACTTAAGTGACTTTTGTACAACTGAGAAGTGACAACTTAACTAACTTTTGTACAACTGAGAAGTGACAACTTAACTAACTTTTGTACAGCTGAGAAGTGACAACTTAACTAACTTTTGTACAGCTGAGAAGTGACAACTTAAGTGACTTTTGTACAACTGAGAAGTGACAACTTAACTAACTTTTGTACAACTGAGAAGTGACAACTTAAGTAACTTTTGTACAGCTGAGAAGTGACAACTTAAGTAACTTTTGTACAGCTGAGAAGTGACAACTTAAGTAACTTTTGTACACATTAGAAACTTACTTTTGCCCTATTGAGAAGCGTTGCTTGAGCATCGGCCAAGTTGCTATCTTGTCCCTGCCAAGCCTTTAGGACACTGGCTTGGAGAGCTCGACCGAAGGAGAAGCTAAGTGCCCAAGGCTTGCGTCCTGGGTATCTGTTGATGGCATTTAGATTTTCTGTGGCACATACTTCTGACTGTCCACCAGATAAGAAGGTGATACCTGAGGTCAAACACAACACCAGTTAAATATTAAATATCTCTTGTTTCTCTGCTTTGACACATTCTGAAATTAGAAACTAATTTAAAGATATCCATGAATTTATTACAATTACACATGTAATCCACAGATGGAAATCTCTCCTCACTGTTCAATGTGAAGCTGATATATTTCTCTTTAATAAACCATAGAGAACCATTATGTCACAACAAGGGACATTATCCAGATATCACATGTGGAAATTATCATACCATATCATACAAGAACGTCCCATCAAAGGGAGATAATATGTCCAAAGAAAGGGAGATCTTAAGTATGTCCCAATAAGGGCGGAATATACCCAAAGAAGGAGAGATTATAAGCATGTCTGAAATGAAAAACAACCAAACAAGAGGAAGCAAATGAGTTTACCTGGAACAGCAGCAGGCACAGTACGACTGAGTGCTTGGACAGTTGCACGAGCATTATCATCAGCCGTGTACTTCCTTGGACATGACTGACCAGCGGTCACCATGTTTGGTTTTAAAAGAGTACCTTCCAGGTAAACATGGTGGTCAGCTAAGGCCTTGTATGTGAAAGCAAGAACCTGAAAAAGATAAAAAGTTTAAATATGTATCCATTAATAGTCTGGTGTTACCTGTATCCATGAATAGTCTGGTGTTACCTGTATCCATTAATAGTCTGGTGTTACCTGTATCCATGAATAGTCTGGTGTTACCTGTATCAATGAAAAGTCTGGTGTTACCTGTATCAATGAATATGATAGTCTGGTGTTACCTGTATCAATGAACATGATAGTCTGGTGTTACCTGTATCAATGAATATGATAGTCTGGTGTTACCTGTATCCATGAATAGTCTGGTGTTACCTGTATCAATGAACATGATAGTCTGGTGTTACCTGTATCAATGAATAGTCTGGTGTTACCTGTATCAATGAACATGATAGTCTGGTGTTACCTGTATCAATGAATAGTCTGGTGTTACCTGTATTCATGAATATTATAATTTGGTGTTACCTGTATCAATGAATAGTCTGGTGTTACCTGTATCAATGAATATGATAGTCTGGTGTTACCTGTATCCTGGTGTTATGAATATGTAGTCTGGTGTTACCTGTATCAATGAATCAATGAATAGTCTGGTGTTACCTGTATCAATGAATAGTCTGATAGTGTTTACCTGTATCAATGAATATGATAGTCTGGTGTTACCTGTATCAATGAATAGTCTGGTGTTACCTGTATCACCTGTATGAATAGTCTGTCTGGTGTTACCTGTATCAATGAATATGTCTGGTGTTACCTGTATCAATGAATATGATAGTCTGGTGTTACCTGTATCAATGAATAGTCTGGTGTTACCTGTATCAATGAATAGTCTGGTGTTACCTGTATCAATGAATATTCTCGTCTTGTCTGTCAGGTATCAATGAATAGTCTGGTGTTACCTGTATCAATGAATATGATAGTCTGGTGTTACCTGTATCAATGAATAGTCTGGTGTTACCTGTATCAATGAATATGATAGTCTGGTGTTAACTGTATCAATGAATAGTCTGGTGTTACCTGTATCAATGAATAGTCTGGTGTTACCTGTATCAATTTTATAGTCTTGTGTTTCCTGTAATCATTAATAGTATAGTCTGGTGTTACCTGTATCCATGAATAGTCTGATGTTACCTGTATCAATGAATTGTCTGGTGTTACCTGTATCCATGAATAGTCTGATGTTACCTGTATTCATGAATATTATAATTTGGTGTTACCTGTATCAATGAATATGATAGTCTGGTGTTACCTGTATCCATGAATAGTCTGGTGTTACCTGTATCAATGAATAGTCTGGTGTTACATGTATCAATGAATAGTCTGGTGTTACCTGTATCAATGAATATGATAGTCTGGTGTTACCTGTATCCATGAATAATCTGGTGTTACCTGTATCCATGAATAGTCTGGTGTTACCTGTATCAATGAATAGTCTGGTGTTACCTGTATCAATGAATAGTCTGGTGTTACCTGTATCAATGAATAGTCTGGTGTTACCTGTATCTCTGAATAGTCTGGTGTTACCTGTATCAATGAATAGTCTGGTGTTACCTGTATCAATGAATAGTCTGGTGTTACCTATATCCATGAATAGTCTGGTGTTACCTGTATCAATGAATAGTCTGGTGTTACCTGTATCAATGAATAGTCTGGTGTTACCTGTATCAATGAATATGATAGTCTGGTGTTACCTGTATCAATGAATAGTCTGGTGTTACCTGTATGAATGAATAGTCTGGTGTTACCTGTATCAATGAATATGATAGTCTGGTGTTACCTGTATCAATGAATAGTCTGGTGTTACCTGTATCAATGAATAGTCTGGTGTTACCTGTTTCAATGAATATGATAGTCTGGCGTTACCTGTATCAATGAATAGTCTGGTGTTACCTATATCCATGAATAGTCTGGTGTTACCTGTATCAATGAATAGTCTGGTGTTACCTGTATCAATGAATAGTCTGGTGTTACCTGTATCAATGAATATGATAGTCTGGTGTTACCTGTATCAATGAATATGATAGTCTGGTGTTACCTGTATCAATGAATATGATAGTCTGGTGTTACCTGTATCAATGAATAGTCTGGTGTTACCTGTATCAATGAATATGATAGTCTGGTGTTACCTGTATCAATGAATAGTCTGGTGTTACCTGTATCAATGAATAGTCTGGTGTTACCTGTATCAATGAATTGTCTGGTGTTACCTGTATCCATGAATAGTCTGGTGTTACCTGTATCAATGAATTGTCTGGTGTTACCTGTATCCATGAATAAACTGGTGTTACCTGTATTCATGAATATTATAATTTGGTGTTACCTGTATCAATGAATATGATAGTCTGGTGTTACCTGTATCAATGAATATGATAGTCTGGCGTTACCTGTATCAATGAATAGTCTGGTGTTACCTGTATCAATGAATATGATAGTCTGGTGTTACCTGTATCCATGAATAGTCTGGTGTTACCTGTATCAATGAATATGATAGTCTGGTGTTACCTGTATCAATGAATATGATAGTCTGGTGTTACCTGTATCAATGAATAGTCTGGTGTTACCTGTATCAATGAATATTATAATTTGGTGTTACCTGTATCCATGCTTTAAACATAATAAGATATAAAGAAAAAGATTTTTCTATGTACCTGCTCAGATGGTATCTTGATATTTGTAAGATGATGATAAGTTTTTTTTATCAATTTCATCATTTGTTATTTCCTCTGAGGTCCAGTTTTATCAACAGTAAAGTTGAATCATCTCCATTCAATGATGCTTCAGACCAAAAAAAGTCTAAATTAACCTTTATCTCAACAGAAGAAGGCACACCTCCCAGCTATCCCTCTACTGACACAAAATTGACCCAGTTCATCTGACCCCAAGGGGTCTGATCATTCATTTATACAAAACTGAATCCCCTTAACCAAAGAGAAGAAGGATTTTAACCACTTTGCTCAATTTCCCCTATTAGGCCCTGTCCCTTCCACCCCAGGGACTAGTGGTGTTTTTTTAACAAGAGATCCCAGAGGGATCTTGGCGCCCACCATTTGAGGATCTGTTTTCAGTTCTTGAAGATTTGTTTATTTTTGTTTGTTTGTTACAGGTGTTGTAAATGTTCATGAACTGGTCTTCATTGAATGTACTCAATGATGGCACAAGATATTTTCATTAAGCACCTATTAGCAAATATCATTTAAAAAATATCCCAAAGTATTATTAGATAGCAGTCAGTTACAGGTGGATAATGGACAATATGCTTGTGCTGTATTACTGTCGACATCCAAGATGGCTGCCTGTGGGCCACCTTGATTTCAAATCAGTCCAAAAAAGGTACAATGCACAACTAAAAGGGAAACCAATATCTATGAGATATCAGAAGGATCCATCCAGTACTTCCTCAGATATAGCAGTAACAAGATTTTACTCTCAAAATCCAAAATGGCCACCTGTCGGCTATCTTGAATTCGAATCAATCCAAAAAAGGTACAATGCACAACTAGGGACCAAGGGAAACCAATATCTATGATATATCAGAAGGATCCATCAAGTACTTCCTCAGATATAGCAGTAACAAAATTTTACTCTCAAAATCCAAGATGGATGCCTGTCAGCCATCTTGATTTTGGATAAGTCCAAAAAGGTACAATGCACAACTTGGAAAAAGGGAAACCTGCATATGAAATTTGAGAAAGATCAATCCAGTACTTTCCAAGAAATAGCAGTAACAAACTCTTACATTCAAAATACAAGATGGGCACCTGTCTGCCATCTTGAATTCGAATCAGTTCAAAAAAGGTACAATGCACAACTAGGGACCAAGGGGAAACTGCATATGAAATTTGAGAAAGATCCATCCAATACTTTCCAAGAAATAGCAGTAACAAACTTTTACTTCCAAAATCCAAGATGGCTGCCTGTCGGCCATCTTCAATGCGAATCAGTTCAAAAAAGGTACAATGCACAACTAGGGACCAAGGGGAACCTGCATATGAAATTTGAGAAAGATCCATCTGGTACTTTCCAAGAAATAGCAGTAACAAACTATTACATCCAAAATCCAAGATGGCCACCTGTCGGCCATCTTGAATTCGAATCAGTCGAAAAAAGGTACAATGCACAACTAGGGACCAAGGGGAAACTGCATATGAAATTTGAGAAAGATCCATCTAGTACTTTTCCAGAAATAGCGGTAACAATCTTTTACTTCCAAAATCCAAGATGGCCACCTGTCGGCCATCTTGAATTCGAATCATTCCAAAAAAGGTACAATGCACAACTAGGGACTAAGGGGAAACTGCATATGAAATTTGGGAAAGATCCATCCAGTACTTTTCCAGAAATAGCGGTAACAAGAATTGTTTACGGACGGACGGACCACAGACCACGGACGCAGGGCGATTTGAATAACCCACCATCTATTAGATGGTGGGCTAAAAAAAAAAACTGATGAATGGCAGATGACAGACACTGCACCTCAATACCAGTTTACCCGTTCTTTGGACCAGGTGAGCTAAAAACAATCTAATCAACTACAACATGGATATCACATAAAAGTCATGTAATTTGTGAGAGTAAAAAGATGAAATATAGGTCACAGTGACCTTCATCTGGTATTGTATACACCAGAGTAAAAAGATGAAATATAGGTCACAGTGACCTTCATCTGGTATTGTATACACCAGAGTAAAAAGATGAAATATAGGTCACAATGACCTTCCTCTGGTATTGTATACACCAGAGTAAAAAGATGAAATATAGGTCACAGTGACCTTCATCTGGTATTGTATACACCAGAGTAAAAAGATGAAATATAGGTCACAGTGACCTTCTGATTTGGTATACAATAACTTCCTAATTGTGTAAAATAGAAAGTCAAATAGGAACTAAGCTAAAACTAGGATAAATTGATCTACTTCTTGTAGATATCACCACACATTAACATCTGAAACCCTTTGTGAAATCTGAGAGAGATGTGTTCCATATCTGTTGAAACAAGGATAAAGCAGGGTGGAACTATATATTCCTGTCCTATGGCAAAGAAACATAATTTGTTGTCTCTAAAAGAATAAAAATATGGAAATGAATGTGTCAAAATGTGAAGATGGAAAACAGTCCTTTATCAATTAATGATAAATCATTTTAGGGTGAAAATATGAAAGAAATCTCTAGACAAAACTGGAATGCTGAAAAAAACAAAGGGCAATAACTCCTTTAAAACTGTTGATTAAAACTATTGTATAGGAAAACGCCACTTCATCTCATGGTTATTAAGCCTACCAAGCTTGAGAAAGGTTGGTTGAAAATGTTCACAAAGTATGAACAACACCTAGCCATAATACATCAAAAGTTTGGACAAGCATATAAAAACCAGCAGATGGAAGAAACAGTGTTATACTGTCCCCTGGTCTGTCAAAAAATGTTTGAACACATAAATCAAGGTCACTTTAACATGAACTTGCCTGCTCTGTGACTTTTTGTGCTGTTTCAAGGTCATGGTCACCATCACATAACACCTCTGGCTCCACAATCGGCACAAGTCCATTCTGGGGGAGAGATGATAACACAACATCAAAGTCAGTACATATATACAATCACATACCACAAAATAACAAACTCTGTGACATATTTTGTCATTCAAAGTGTGAGAAATAATTCAGATCTAAGTGAGTAAGTTCCATATATAATGAAAGTACACCATCAAAAACCAACTAATTAGCCCCATCTGAAATGATAACACTGAAAACCTCTACAACATGAATTACTACGTATTTAAGCCCCATCTGAAATGATAACACTGAAAATCTCTACAACATGAATTACTACGTATTTAAGCCCATCTGAAATGATAACACTGAAAACCTCTACAACATGAATTACTACGTATTTAAGCCCCATCTGAAATGATAACACTGAAAACCTCTACAACATGAATTACTACGTATTTAAGCCCCGTCTGAAATGATAACACTGAAAATCTCTACAACATGAATTACTACGTATTTAAGCCCCATCTGAAATGATAACACTGAAAACCTCTACAACATGAATTACTACGTATTTAAGCCCCGTCTGAAATGATAACACTGAAAACCTCTACAACATGAATTACTACGTATTTAAGCCCAGTCTGAAATGATAACACTGAAAACCTCTACAACATGAATTACTACGTATTTAAGCCCCGTCTGAAATGATAACACTGAAAACCTCTACAACATGAATTACTACGTATTTAAGCCCCGTCTGAAATGATAACACTGAAAATCTCTACAACATGAATTACTACGTATTTAAGCCCCATCTGAAATGATAACACTGAAAACCTCTACAACATGAATTACTACGTATTTAAGCCCCATCTGAAATGATAACACTGAAAACCTCTACAACATGAATTACTACGTATTTAAGCCCCATCTGAAATGATAACACTGAAAACCTCTACAACATGAATTACTACGTATTTAAGCCCCATCTGAAATGATAACACTGAAAACCTCTACAACATGAATTACTACGTATTTAAGCCCCATCTGAAATGATAACACTGAAAACCTCTACAACATGAATTACTACGTATTTAAGCCCCATCTGAAATGATAACACTGAAAACCTCTACAACATGAATTACTACGTATTTAAGCCCCATCTGAAATGATAACACTGAAAACCTCTACAACATGAATTACTACGTATTTAAGCCCCGTCTGAAATGATAACACTGAAAACCTCTACAACATGAATTACTACGTATTTAAGCCCCATCTGAAATAACACTGAAAACCTCTACAACATGAATTACTACGTATTTAAGCCCATCTGAAATGATAACACTGAAAATCTCTACAACATGATTACTAAGCCCCATCTGAAATGATAACACTGAAAACCTCTACAACATGAATTACTACATATTTAAGCTCCATCTGAAATGATAACACTGAAAACCTCTACAACATGAATTACTACCTATTTAAGCCCAGTCTGAAATGATAACACTGAAAATCTCTACAACATGTATTGCTGTGTATTTAAGCCCAGTCTGAAATGATAACACGGAAAACCTCTACAACATGTATTGCTGCGTATTTAAGCCCCATCTGAAATGATAACACGGAAAACCTCTACAACATGTATTGCTGCGTATTTAAGCCCAGTCTGAAATGATAACACTGAAAACCTCTACAACATGTATTGCTGCGTATTTAAGCCCCATCTGAAATGATAACACTGAAAACCTCTACAACATGTATTGCTGCGTATTTAAGCCCCGTCTGAAATAACACTGAAAACCTCTACAACATGAATTACTACGTATTTAATTGTGTGACAAATGCTAACTTTGTGACAGATGCTAATATTGTGATGGGTGCTAATTGTGTGACAAATGCTAACTAGGTGACAGATGCTATTGAAATATTTTCTCACCTGTTGACAGATACTGGCATAACGGGCAAGAACATTTCCATTTTCTAACATAGCCTGATACGAGGGGGTGTGGCTACTAATCTTCAGAACACACCTCCATTTAGCAAACTGGGCTCCATCTTTCTTGTATTGGGCACATCTCTCACTCAGGCCATCAAGACCTGAAACAAAACTTACCAAAATAAAAAGGAATGCTACATCATCTTACAAGCCCGATATGTAACAAAGTAAGCAAAAGGTCATATGGGCCTGCATAATTTATTCTAAAAACATGAGGTCCAAGTAGGATCTCAATGCAATCCACGGCATGAATTTTATTGGTTCTTTAGTTAAACTTTTTTCGTCTTTTTCATTGCTTGCTCTTTCAGCTGCCATTTGGTTTTTTCCAATCAGTCCAAAAATCACAAAACTAGGGACTAAGTGGAACATATGTATATATATCATCCAGTCTTATTTTCTACATCTAAGATGGCTGCCTTTTTGTCATTTTTTTCCCTGACCAATCTCAAAATTTAAACAACATCACTTGGAGCCATAGCTAGCCTACATCTGAAATTTGAAAAAGATTCATTATGTATTTCTCAAAAAGTAAAGGTATAACATATTTCATTGTCAAAATCCAAGATGGTCGTCTGTCATTCATTTTGTTTTTCTGATCAATTTCAAAATTTAAAGTTCACTGCTAGAGAACCAAATTAAACCTACATATCCATTGCATTTTTTAAAAATAAAAAGTGACATCGAAATTTCATTTTCAAATATTCATGATGACCATCTATCAGCCAGTTTGTTTTTCTAATTATTTATAAAATTTAGAAAGCACCATTTGAACAACAAGGAAAGAAGTCTGTGTGGTAAAAGCAATAGAGTTATCTCCCCTACCCTGTATTGTTGATTCACCGTCTGTTCCTGCCAGAGGTACCATGCCCTTGTCCACCTTGATTCCTGGGATTATACCCATGTCCTGGAGAGCCTTCACCATGGAGACACCCTTACTTGTTGTCTGGTAAAATGTTTCATGGAAGAGAATCACTCCTCCAATGTTGTTAGCGAGGGACTTGTCAGCAGTAAACAGTAGCTCACGATAACGCCGTCTGTTCTCTTCAACATTTTCAACATTTATTGCAGCAAACCTTTTTCCGATTGTCCCTGTGAAAATGGCAAATGATAGGTAATAGTATTTAAAATGTTGGAACAGAAAACTAACACAAACTAATACAGGCATAATATAAGTCGAACAGAACTTTTGTGATAACTTTATCTATCAAATAAATAAAAAAGTAACTCATAACACTGGCTTACACTCTGATCTGGGGTTCAATCTCCACAAATGTAGAGCAACGGTTCCTAATTATCCCTTTAATAACTAGAATGACCTTATCAGGAGTCACACTGACCTGTAGACTCGTCAGTAGCTAGGATGGCCTCGTCAGGAGTCACACTTACCTGTAGACTCGTAAACAGCTAGGACACCCTTGTCAGGATTCACGATTACCTGTAGACTCCTCAGCAGCTAGGATAGCCTTGTCAAGGGTCACACTTACCTGTAGACTCGTCAGCAGATAGAATGCCCTTGTCAGGAGTCACACTTGTAAACTCGTTAGCAGCTTGGATGGCCTCGTCAGGAGTCACACTTACCTGTAGACTTGTCAGCAGCTAGGATGCCCTTGCCGGGAGTCACATTTACCTGTACACTTGTTAGCAGCTAGGACAGCCTTGCCTGGAATCACACTTACCTGTAGACTTGTCTGCAGCTAGAATGCCCTTGCCGGGAGTCACACTTACCTGTACACTCGTTAGCAGCTAGGATGGCCTTGTCAGGAGTCACACTTACCTGTAGACTTGTTAGCCACTAGGACACCCTTGTCAGGAGTCACACTTATCTGTAGACTTGTCAGCAGCTAGGATGGCCTTGTCAGGAGTCACCCTTACCTGTAGACTTGTCAGCAGGTAGGATGGTCTTGTCAGGAGTCACACTTACCTGTAGACTCGTCAGCAGCTAGGATAGCCTTGTCAAAGGTCACACTTACCTGTAGACTCATCAGCAGCTAGGATAGCCTTGTCAAAGGTCACACTTACCTGTAGACTCGTAAACAGCTAGGACACCCTTGTCAGGATTCACGATTACCTGTAGACTCCTCAGCAGCTAGGATAGCCTTGTCAAGGGTCACACTTACCTGTAGACTCCTCAGCAGATAGAATGCCCTTGTCAGGAGTCACACTTGTGAACTCCTCAGCAGCTAGGATAGCCTTGTCAAGGGTCACACTTACCTGTAGACTTGTCAGTAGCTAGGATGGCCTCGTCAGGAGTCACACTTACCTGTAGACTCGTAAACAGCTAGGACACCCTTGTCAGGATTCACGATTACCTGTAGACTCCTCAGCAGCTAGGATAGCCTTGTCAAGGGTCACACTTACCTGTAGACCCGTCTGCAGATAGAATGCCCTCGTCAGGAGTCACACTTACCTGTAGACTCGTCAGCAGCTAGGATGCCCTTGCCAGGAGTCACATTTACCTGTACACTTGTTAGCAGCTAGGATGGCCTTGTCAGGAGTCACACTTACCTGTAGACTCGTTAGCCACTAGGACACCCTTGTCAGGAGTCACACTTACTTGTAGACTTGTCAGCAGCTAGGATGGCCTTGTCAGGAGTCACCCTTACCTGTAGACTCGTTAGCAGCTAGGATGGCCTTGTCAAGTGTCACACTTACCTGTAGACTCGTCAGCAGCTAGGATGGCCTTGTCAGGAGTCACCCTTACCTGTAGACTCGTTAGCAGCTAGGATGGCCTTGTCAGGAGTCACCCTTACCTGTAGACTCGTTAGCAGCTAGGATGGCCTTGTCAGGAGTCACACTTACTTGTAGACTCGTTAGCAGCTAGGATGGCCTTGTCAGGAGTCACCCTTACCTGTAGACTCGTTAGCAGCTAGGATGGCCTTGTCAGGAGTCACACTTACCTGTAGACTTGTCAGCAGGTAGGATGGTCTTGTCAGGAGTCACACTTACCTGTAGACTCGTCAGCAGCTAGGATAGCCTTGTCAAAGGTCACACTTACCTGTAGACTCATCAGCAGCTAGGATAGCCTTGTCAAAGGTCACACTTACCTGTAGACTCGTAAACAGCTAGGACACCCTTGTCAGGATTCACGATTACCTGTAGACTCCTCAGCAGCTAGGATAGCCTTGTCAAGGGTCACACTTACCTGTAGACTTGTAAACAGCTAGGATGGCCTTGTCGGGTCACACTTACCTGTAGACTCGTCAGCAGCTAGGATGACCTTGTCAGGAGTCACACTTACCTGTAGACTCATCAGCAGCTAGGATGTCCTTGTCAGGAGTCACACTTACCTGTAGACTTGTAAGCAGCTAGGACAGCCTTGCCTGGAATCACACTTACCTGTAGACTTGTCTGCAGCTAGAATGCCCTTGCCGGGAGTCACACTTACCTGTACACTCGTTAGCAGCTAGGATGGCCTTGTCAGGAGTCACCCTTACCTGTAGACTCGTTAGCCACTAGGACACCCTTGTCAGGAGTCACACTTACCTGTAGACTCGTCAGCAGCTAGGATGCCCTTGCCAGGAGTCACATTTACCTGTACACTTGTTAGCAGCTAGGACACCCTTGTCAGGAGTCACACTTATCTGTAGACTTGTCAGCAGCTAGGATGGCCTTGTCAGGAGTCACCCTTACCTGTAGACTCGTTAGCAGCTAGGATGGCCTTGTCAAGCGTCACCCTTACCTGTAGACTCGTCAGCAGCTAGGATAGCCTTGTCAAAGGTCACACTTACCTGTAGACTCGTCAGCAGATAGAATGCCCTTGTCAGGAGTCACACTTGTAAACTCGTTAGCAGCTTGGATGGCCTCGTCAGGAGTCACACTTACCTGTAGACTCGTAAACAGCTAGGACACCCTTGTCAGGAGTCACACTTACCTGTAGACTCGTCAGCAGCTAGGATAGCCTTGTCAAGGGTCACACTTACCTATAGACTCGTCAGCAGATAGGATGGCCTTGTCAGGAGTCACACTTACCTGTTGTAGACTTGTTAGCAGCTAGGATGGCCTTGTCAGGTGTCACACTTGTGAACTTGTTAGCAGCTTGGATGGCCTCGTCAGGAGTCACCCTTACCTGTAGACTTGTCAGTAGCTAGGATGGCCTTGTCACGAGTCACCCTTACCTGTAGACTCATCAGCAGCTAGGATGGCCTTGTCACGAGTCACCCTTACCTGTAGACTCATCAGCAGCTAGGATGGCCTTGTCAGGTGTCACACTTGTGAACTCGTTAGCAGCTTGGATGGCCTCGTCAGGAGTCACCCTTACCTGTAGACTTGTCAGTAGCTAGGATGGCCTTGTCAGGAGTCACTATTACTTGTAGACTCGTTAGCAGCTAGGATGGCCTTGTCAGGAGTCATCCTTACCTGTAGACTTGTCAGCAGCTAGGACACCCTTGTCAGGAGTCACACTTACCTGTAGACTTGTCAGCAGCTAGGATGGCCTTGTCAGGAGTCACACTTACCTGTAGACTCATCAGCAGCTAGGATAGCCTTGTCAAAGGTCACACTTACCTGTAGACTCGTAAACAGCTAGGACACCCTTGTCAGGATTCACGATTACCTGTAGACTCCTCAGCAGCTAGGATGGCCTTGTCAGGAGTCACACTTACCTGTAGACTCGTAAACAGCTAGGATGGCCTTGTCAAGATCACACTTACCTGCAGACTCGTAAACAGCTAGGATGGCCTCGTCAGGAGTCACACTTACCTGTAGACTCGTCAGCAGCTAGGATGCCCTTTCCAGTAGCTACTATTGCGTTAGCTATTGTCCTTAGCTCCTCTTCCTGCTTTGCTGATAGGTATTGTGGAAAGGAAGGCATAGTGTCTGTAAAATTTTAAAAACTTCTTCAGACATCTACCATTGTGCGATATCCCAGAGGATAAATTACCTACAGATTAACTTTACAAACAATCTATCGAGTATCAACTTAAAAGCAATAATAAACTTTAACTTTCAAAATCCAAGATGACTGCTTGTCAGCCATTTTCTTTTTTCTGAATGGACACCAGTATTGGACCAAGTGGAACATTCATGTGAAACCCGAGAGCGATCCATCTAATCTTCATCATTGTAAAAGTTGGTGCCTTAATCAACCATGCAGGTGGTCAGTCACAAAATCCAAAGGGCACTGTACCTCCTCACCATGAAATATGAGAAAGATCTATTTATATCTCAAGCAATAATCAGTGACAATAATTCTTCAAGGACAGTTGATGACCAGACAATAAACGAAGAACAGTACACACAGAGTAATTAAAACCAACCAACTGATAGAAGATTAAAGTGTGATGTTTCAGTGACTAGACGGTCACCTTCATCTTATAACACATCCAGTAGAAGAACAGAGTGTGACGTTTCAGTGACTACATGGTCACCTTCATTAGACAAATAACCTACTATTAATGAGGTATTCAGTGTATGAGATGGTAAAGAATCAAGCCTTTTTTTGGCTGTACTATAATCCTTTGTTTACTAAATATAGTGGGACAAGATGGTGAGTAGATTTGTTTGTTCTGAAATATTTAGTTTTTTTTATGATTTATCAAAAGATGAAGTGGCCTATATGTAACATTTTAGCAGCAAAATGAAATCTCAAAAAAGAGATCAGTCATTTTTTGGTTGAGCAGAGATGCGTGTAAAACACTCTAAATATTTCAGTCACTCACCCAAATCAGAGTGTGTATTAATGTAGAAACATATTGAAGTCAGGAAAGACTGTGTATCTCATCCTATATATATTCAATATCTGATATCAAAAGGCAGTCAAGTGATGCATAGTAATAAACCTGAAGCAATAAGACGTGTGTACTGAAGCAATAAGACGTGTGTACTGAAGCAATAAGACGTGTGTACTGAAGCAATAAGACATGTGTACTGAAGCAATAAGACATGTGTACTGAAGCAATAAGACACGTGTATTGAAGCAATAAGACAGGAATACTGAAGCAATAAGACATGTGTACTGAAGCAATTAGACAGGTGTACTGAAGCAATAAGACGTGTGTACTGAAGCAATAAGACATGT
Organism: Ylistrum balloti; assembly: GCF_031769215.1. Lineage (NCBI taxonomy): Eukaryota > Metazoa > Mollusca > Bivalvia > Pectinida > Pectinidae > Ylistrum > Ylistrum balloti. The sequence continues at coordinate 96,782 of NW_026782930.1, read as the reverse complement.
GTACTGAAGCAATAAGACACATGTACTGAAGCAATAAGACATATGTACTGAAGCAATAAGACACATGTACTGAAGCAATAAGACATGTGTACTGAAGCAATAAGACACGTGTACTGAAGCAATAAGACATGTGTACTGAAGAGAAAAGACACATGTACTGAAGCAATAAGACACATGTACTGAAGCAATAAGACATGTGTACTGAAGCAATAAGACATGTGTACTGAAGCAATAAGACATGTGTACTGAAGCAATAAGACATGTGTACTGAAGCAATAAGACAGGAATACTGAAGCAATAAGACATGTGTACTGAAGCAATAAGACATGTGTACTGAAGCAATAAGACATGTATACTGAAGCAATAAGACACATGTACTGAAGCAATAAGACACATGTACTGAAGCAATAAGACACATGTACTGAAGCAATAAGACGTGTATACTGAAGCAATAAGACATGTGTACTGAAGCAATAAGACACATGTACTGAAGCAATAACACGTGTATTGAAGCAATAACACGTGTATTGAAGCAATAAGACAGGAATACTGAAGCAATAAGACACATGTACTGAAGCAATAACACATGTATTGAAGCAATAAGACAGGAATACTGAAGCAATAAGACACGTGTACTGAAGCAATTAGACAGGTGTACTGAAGCAATAAGACGTGTGTACTGAAGCAATAAGACATGTGTACTGAAGCAATAAGACACATGTACTGAAGCAATAAGACATATGTACTGAAGCAATAAGACACATGTACTGAAGCAATAAGACATGTGTACTGAAGCAATAAGACACGTGTACTGAAGCAATAAGACATGTGTACTGAAGAGAAAAGACACATGTACTGAAGCAATAAGACACATGTACTGAAGCAATAAGATGTGTGTACTGAAGCAATAAGACACATGTACTGAAGCAATAAGACATGTGTACTGAAGCAATAAGACACATATACTGAAGCAATAAGACACATGTACTGAAGCAATAAGACACATGTACTGAAGCAATAAGACACATGTACTGAAGCAATAAGACATGTGTACTGAAGAGAAAAGACAAGTGTACTGAAGCAATAAGACACGTGTACTGAAGCAATAAGACACATATACTGAAGCAATAAGACACATGTACTGAAGCAATAAGACACATGTACTGAAGCAATAAGACATGTGTACTGAAGCAATAAGACACATGTACTGAAGCAATAACACGTGTACTGAAACAATAAGACAGGAATACTGAAGCAATAAGACACATGTACTGAAGCAATTACATGTGTATTGAAGCAATAAGATGTGTGTACTGAAGCAATAAGACACATGTACTGAAGCAATAAGACGTGTACTGAAGCAATAAGACATGTACTGAAGCAATTAGACGTGTGTACTGAAGCAATAAGACATGTGTACTGAAGCAATAAGACATGTGTACTGAAGCAATAAAACAGGAATACTGAAGCAATAAGACGTGTACTGAAGCAATAAGACAGGAATACTGAAGCAATTAGACACATGTACTGAAGCAATAAGACATGTGTACTGAAGCAATAAGACATGTACTGAAGCAATTAGACGTGTGTACTGAAGCAATAAGACATGTGTACTGAAGCAATAAGACACGTGTACTGAAGCAATAAGACAGGAATACTGAAGTAATAAGACACGTGTACTGAAGCAATAAGACAGGAATACTGAAGCAATAAGACAGGAATACTGAAGCAATAAGACATGTGTACTGAAGCAATAAGACACATGTACTGAAGCAATAAGACCCGTGTACTGAAGCAATAAGACATGTGTACTGAAGAGAAAAGACACATGTACTGAAGCAATAAGACACATGTACTGAAGCAATAAGATGTGTGTACTGAAGCAATAAGACACATGTACTGAAGCAATAAGACATGTGTACTGAAGCAATAAGACACATATACTGAAGCAATAAGACACATGTACTGAAGCAATAAGACACATGTACTGAAGCAATAAGACACATGTACTGAAGCAATAAGACATGTGTACTGAAGCAATAAGACACGTGTACTGAAGCAATAAGACATGTGTACTGAAGAAATAAGACGTGTGTACTGAAGCAATAAGATACATGTACTGAAGCAATAAAACAGGAATACTGAAGCAATAAGACGTGTACTGAAGCAATAAGACAGGAATACTGAAGCAATTAGACACATGTACTGAAGCAATAAGACATGTGTACTGAAGCAATAAGACATGTACTGAAGCAATTAGACGTGTGTACTGAAGCAATAAGACATGTGTACTGAAGCAATAAGACACGTGTACTGAAGCAATAAGACAGGAATACTGAAGTAATAAGACACGTGTACTGAAGCAATAAGACAGGAATACTGAAGCAATAAGACAGGAATACTGAAGCAATAAGACATGTGTACTGAAGCAATAAGACACATGTACTGAAGCAATAAGACACATGTACTGAAGCAATAAGACAGGAATACTGAAGCAATAAGACATGTACTGAAGCAATTAGACGTGTGTACTGAAGCAATAAGACACATGTACTGAAGCAATAAGACATGTGTACTGAAGCAATAAGACAGGAATACTGAAGCAATAAGACAGGAATACTGAAGCAATAAGACACATGTACTGAAGCAATAAGACACGTGTACTGAAGCAATAAGACAGGAATACTGAAGCAATAAGACATGTACTGAAGCAATTAGACAAGTGTACTGAAGCAATAAGACATGTGTACTGAAGCAATAAGACACGTGTACTGAAGCAATAAGACAGGAATACTGAAGCAATAAGACACGTGTACTGAAGCAATAAGACAGGAATACTGAAGCAATAAGACAGGAATACTGAAGCAATAAGACATGTGTACTGAAGCAATAAGACACATGTACTGAAGCAATAAGACACGTGTACTGAAGCAATAAGACAGGAACACTGAAGCAATTAGACAGGTATACTGAAGCAATAAGACAGGAATACTGAAGCAATAAGACACATGTACTGAAGCAATAAGACAGGTGTACTGAAGCAATAAGACACATGTACTGAAGCAATAAGACAGGAATACTGAATCAATAAGACGTGTACTGAAGCAATAAGACAGGAATACTGAAGCAATAAGACATGTGTACTGAAGCAATAAGACAGGAATACTGAAGCAATAAGACACATGTACTGAAGCAATAAGACAGGAATACTGAAGCAATAAGACACATGTACTGAAGCAATAAGACAGGAATACTGAAGCAATAAGACACATGTACTGAAGCAATAAGACGTGTGTACTGAAGCAATAAGACACATGTACTGAAGCAATAAGACGTGTGTACTGAAGCAATAAGACACATGTACTGAAGCAATAAGACACATGTACTGAAGCAATAAGACCCATGTACTGAAGCAATAAGACAGGAATACTGAAGCAATAAGACATATGTACTGAAGCAATAAGACATGGTTAAAGTCAGTTTTGTCTCCAATAATGTGATGCTGATAAATTGGTGATAAATTTAGAAAGTGATTAAAAATTTCCTGCTAATCCATTATTGTTTTATTTTGGTAGTAAAAAAATGATGAATTTCTTTTCTGTATCTTTGGTTGTAGAATCCTCCTTTTAGTACTTTTTGTTTTGTTTTTGTAAAATAAAGTTTATCTTTACTTGTATAAGGAACTTCATTTTTGTAAAAGAAAGAAAATTATAACACAAGCTTCTAAAGATACCCCTAGAGATATCATGTTTTCTGTGATACAAAGTAACACGTGTTTCTATAGACAGCCAGAGGAGTCAGACTGATTATACTCACATAGAACTTACAACTACAAAACAGGAAAACAAACTACAGTTTTGTTTTGGCCTTGGCACAGTCAGTGATACAGGTGTTTTGGCAACTAAATCCTAAAGATAGTTGTATTATATGATATACCTCAGTAGATATATATATTCTTAAGTATCAAACGTATCACTTACAACTTAGAGTCCTTCTACATTCTCTATAGATAATTGTATAAATGCAAACATGACATCTTAAAGGTACATTGTATATATAGATATATATTTCAGTAGAAGAAATGTATCTCAGCTTTCATTTCTTTCTCACAAATAGCTGTGTAGAGGATACTTCATTAGATGAGTGACTGGACTGGTTGTATTATCGACTAGCTGACGAGTATATGTCAAGGTCAAACTTTTGTCCCTGAACTTTAAATCAGCATTACCATTGTCATAAGATATATACTCAGTATACATCATCAGGGGTCAGTGTCAGGGAGGAAGAACTCTCCCCTAAAACTTGTGTAAAACCATTAAAAAGACTTACTTGGTGAGATCTGTCCACTTGCCTTTAGTTTGATCTAAAGGTAGGTCACATCATGATCAGGACAAATTGATAAGGCCTGGCTTATCATATCTATGTTACCAGAAATATCCTATTTACAGTGCCGGTCTTAAATCTCACCATCACCCTTACAGTGCCGGTCTTAAATCTCACCATCACCCTTACAGTGCCTGTCTTAAATCTCACCATCACCCTAGCAGTGCCTGTCTTAAATCTCACCATCACCCTTACAGTGTCTGTCTTAAATCTCACCATCACCCTTACAGTGCCCGTCTTAAATCTCACCATCACCCTTACAGTGTCGGTCTTAAATCTCACCATCACCCTTACAGTGCCCGTCTTAAATCTCACCATCACCCTTACAGTGCCCGTCTTAAATCTCACCATCACCCTTACAGTGTCTGTCTTAAATCTCACCATCACCCTTACAGTGTCTGTCTTAAATCTCACCATCACCCTTACAGTGCCCGTCATAAATCTCACCATCACCCTTACAGTGTCTGTCTTAAATCTCACCATCACCCTTACAGTGCCCGTCTTAAATCTCACCATCACCCTTACAGTGCCCGTCTTAAATCTCACCATCACCTTTACAGTGCCCGTCTTAAATCTCACCATCACCCTTACAGTGTCTGTCTTAAATCTCACCATCACCCTTACAGTGCCCGTCTTAAATCTCACCATCACCCTTACAGTGCCTGTCTTAAATCTCACCATCACCCTTACAGTGCCTGTCTTAAATCTCACCATCACCCTACAGTGCCTGTCTTAAATCTCACCATCACCCTTACAGTGTCTGTCTTAAATCTCACCATCACCCTTACAGTGTCTGTCTTAAATCTCACCATCACCCTTACAGTGCCTGTCTTAAATCTCACCATCACCCTTACAGTGCCTGTCTTAAATCTCACCATTACAGTGCCTGTCTTAAATCTCACCATCACCCTTACAGTGCCCGTCTTAAATCCCACCATCACCCTTACAGTGTCCGTCTTAAATCTCACCATCACCCTAGCAGTGCCGGTCTTAAATCTCACCATCACCCTTACAGTGCCTGTCTTAAATCTCACCATCACCCTTACAGTGTCCGTCTTAAATCTCACCATCACCCTAGCAGTGCCGGTCTTAAATCTCACCATCACCCTTAAAGTGCCCGTCATAAATCTCACCATTACCCTTACAGTGTCTGTCTTAAATCTCACCATCACCCTTACAGTGTCCGTCTTAAATCTCACCATCACCCTAGCAGTGCCGGTCTTAAATCTCACCATCACCCTTACAGTGCCCGTCATAAATCTCACCATCACCCTTACAGTGCCTGTCTTAAATCTCACCATCACCCTTACAGTGCCCGTCTTAAATCTCACCATCACCCTTACAGTGTCTGTCTTAAATCTCACCATCACCCTTACAGTGTCTGTCTTAAATCTCACCATCACCCTTACAGTGTCTGTCTTAAATCTCACCATCACCCTTACAGTGCCCGTCATAAATCTCACCATCACCCTTACAGTGTCTGTCTTAAATCTCACCATCACCCTTACAGTGCCCGTCATAAATCTCACCATCACCCTTACAGTGCCTGTCTTAAATCTCACCATCACCCTTACAGTGTCTGTCTTAAATCTCACCATCACCCTTACAGTGTCTGTCTTAAATCTCACCATCACCCTTACAGTGTCTGTCTTAAATCTCACCATTACCCTCACAGTGTCTGTCTGAAATCTCACCATCACCCTTACAGTGTCTGTCTTAAATCTCACCATTACCCTCACAGTGTCTGTCTGAAATCTCACCATCACCCTTACAGTGCCTTGTTACAAGGATCTGTGCTCTAGAGGTGTGTTACAAGTCCTCTTGAGGTGAAATCCATTAGTCACGAACAGGATATATAAACTGTGATCAAATATCTAGGAATGTAGGATTTATAATTGTGATTCAATGAACCTGTCATTCTCTTAAGTGTATTATTTGTTCACGGTATACTTAAGGTGTATTGGTATAAAAAAAAAACTCCACTGGAAACTCAGTATACAAATGTTTATCAAAAGATTATTTCCCTGTTTAATGTATGTAAAAATCGTTTCAGAAGTCTGAAAACTTTCCATACATTATAAATGGGGTTACAGTCGTACATCGTTCAAAATGCTTTCCATACATGTTCCTTCTGTTAGTTCTAATCATTGGCAGAATATATACAAACTAGTCTTATATATTCCTGTGGATGGTTAATCAGTCAATGATATCAACACGAGTTCAAGGATGTAGAGAATTCCATCCACGCTTTCCTTTCTTTCTAGAAACTTAAACACGATGGAGTTGACTACCACGATAGCGTGTTGATCGCGACATGTCACAGATAAATAGCTGCATGATCTTTTTGTATTTTTCCCAGGGTTCAAAGTCCAAACGGGCAAATACCCACGAAAATGAGGTTATGATAACAACACTCTCAAATAAGTATCTGTATGAAACTAGACCTGTCGCCATTACGATTTCTTGATCAAACTGAAATAACCGTGGGGTTTAGTGCACCTATTTCATAAGTAGGGACGACATGGCTGTAGTTATTGCATAAGAACAATATACACGACGTGGCTGCGAGAGGCCAACGTGGACACCAGTTAATATTAGGCCAAAACTTACATGAGTTTCAAATGTGGTGTTTTACTTACGAGTCTAAAATGTTAAACAATCGGTCTAGCGAATGATGAATCTCAAGTGTATTTTCGAGCTCCTCGGACCGTAGTGTGTATCCCGGGACGGTGTTTACTTTCAGCTTGGGTAGACGTGTGCTGATTTGGAGGTGTGTCACAGCATAGCAATCTGATTGGTTACTGCTATGACCTTCACCTTGACCTACCAGCTGTGTAAACGTACAGCTGAGTAAATAGCATTTGGTATCCCGAGATATTTAGGTTACTACGTTTCATGTATACATTTTTAGAACAAACACACATTTAATCAAAGATGGCATCCTACCCACAGCTTATCTTTCCAATCAGTCATAGAACAACGACAAATATTAGCAGAGACTTAAAAGAGTGGATTACCCAGCTGCTTATTAAACGTCGTGTTTTAAAACGATAAAGCTCCGTGGAGTTATTCTTACCAGAGACGATGAAAAACGAAAAAACATAAAAACAAGATACAAATTATTACAGAAAAAAAGCATACATTAAAGATAAATAATTAAGCACTAAAACACGGAAAGCAGGCAGCAGAACACTAATGAAAATATTATACAAGTACTGCATCTACAACCATCCCAGGTGTCCAAGGTCCTCCGAATGGCTGGGAATTAGGCCTCAGTCTGTCGAATGTCATTCGGAAGGCTGTTCCACACCTTTGATGCCTCTGACATGTGGGACCTGAACTCTCTGGTCTGAAATTACATTTTAGAAGATTTCAAATTCACAAGATCTGAAATGTATTACGGAGAGAGACAATTTAGAATCTTAAAAACTTCCATAGCCATACTTTTGATACGTCTGACAAGGAGATATGAACATTTGTTGTTTTCTAAAAGAACATGTACACTCAAAGGACAACTAAAATCACTCAATAGACATGACTTTCCGTTCTTGTATCTTCTCAGGTTTCTAATATTTTTTGCTGATTTCAAAAATGCCATGCAACTGGACAGTAGTTAAACTTTGAACAGATAAAAGAATTGAGTTATCTTGCATGTCTTAGGTTACCACCGATTTTTTTAAGTATACACCATTGTTTGAAATATGTAAAGAAAAGTTCAATAGATGATCAATATCAGTCCCTAATAGTTTAACAGAATCTTCACATTTAACATCATTACAACCAATATCAAAAGAAGAGATACATTCATGTGCTTTTTCACCTAAACAGATAGCTTGGAATTTAGTAGGATTAGCTTGAATACTGTTATCACTAAACTATTCAATTATAGTTTGGCTGCACTTTCTAGTACATTAGAGGGTCTACCAGGATCATCACTGATGTGAGACAAAATGTTGCTGTATACAGAGTACAATTCTGAATATCATAAAAGATGTCATTAATAAGAATGTTGAATAAAAGAAGGCCAACAATTGACCCCTGAGGTACCACTTCCATCATATTGTAACCCTGGTAAAATACTAGCCGCAATATACCACTCGGCTAGAGAGAACTTCTCTTTAGCTTGATTGGTTGAGCGTCAGACTAGTAAGCCAGGGGTCCCGGGTTCGATTCCTAGCGGAGGCATTGAGATGAAAAATGACCTCTGTTACATTGGCGCCGACGTAGGGACCCGGGAATAGTACTTAGCCATGTCCCACCAGCATCGCTGTAACCCCTGGAAACTCGAGGACGAGTTATTTCCTGGAGGGGGAGTATGTAACCCTGGTAAAATACTAGCCACAATATACCACTCGGCTAGAGAGAACTTCTCTTTAGCTCGATTGGTTGAGCGTCAGACTAGTAAACCAGGGGTCCCGGGTTCGATTCCTAGGCATTGAGATGAAAAATGACCTCTGTTACATTGGCGCCGACGTAGGGACCCGGGAATAGTACTTAGCCATGTCCCACCAGCATCGCTGTAACCCCTGGAAACTCGAGGACGAGTTATTTCCTGGAGGGGGAGTTCCTGGTAAAATACTAGGAGGCATTGAGATGAAAAATGACCTCTGTTACAATATGCTTACAGATACTGGACCCAAGACCAGTGCGCTGGCATCTGTTGCTGAAATAGCTGCAGACCAGATCAATGGATGGGCAGTCCAACCCATAGACCCTCAGCTTCTCCAGCAACAGTCCATAGGCCTTGGAAAAGTTCATCAAGATGGCACCAACGTATTTGTTGTTTTCCCGAGGTCAGACCTGCAGGAGTCACAGAACCGTGATCAGGCACTGAAAGCCCTACATGAAAGCAGACCAAAAAGGATTAAAAAAAGGTTCAAAGAACAAGGAGAGTTGGTTATGCATAACTCTCAAAAACTTTAGACAATGCAGGCAAAACATTGACAGGTCTATAATTCTCCTTATCTAGGGGGAAAGGGAAGGGGTAGAGGGTAGGAGGTATGGGGTGGAGAGGGGAGAGGGTAGGGGGTAGGGGATGAAGGGTAGAGGGTACTAATATGAGGTTTATATATGGTAAGGATTATGACACGAGACTGACTGTGAAGGACACATAGCCACACAGGTACTAATAAGTCATTTCATATGTTGAATTTAGTACTGCATGTACTTCTTACAATTTGTGTAATTTTTATAGTTGATAATTTTCATACTGAAATGATGTTGATGGAAGTGACATGTTGGTCGCAGGATCTTGTAACAAAGTTTCTTGAAGAGGGTGATGGGGAGGGGATGGTGAGGGGGAGCAGAGGAGGGGAGGGGGACGGAAGGTATTGTATAGCGATAGTATTCAATAAACAAGCTTTTTGTCACCACGAAGAATGGATCCTTCTAGAGAGGCCAAACAAAGGGACCTGCACTGCTTATCTGGTGTTCAATATTTTAAATTATTATCAAAGCTATACCACCCAAGGCTGAACATTATTTATCTAGGACTGGTATAACACTCGAGGCTGAACATTATTTATCTAGGACTGGTATAACAGTCGAGGCTGAACATTATTTATCTAGGACTGGTATAACACTCGAGGCTCAACGTTATATATCTAGGACTGGTGTAACACTCGGAGCTGAACATTATTTGTCTAGGACTGGTATAACACTCGAGGCTGAACATTATTTATCTAGGACTGGTATAACACTCGAGGCTGAACATTATTTATCTAGGACTGGTATAACACTCGGAGCTGAACATTATTTATCTAGGACTGGTATAACACTCGGAGCTGAACATTATTTATCTAGGACTGGTATAACACTCGAGCTGAACATTATTTATCTAGGACTGGTATAACACTCGGAGCTGAACATTAATTATCTAGGACTGGTATAACACTCGGAGCTGAACATTATTTATCTAGGACTGGTATAACACTCGGAGCTGAACATTATTTATCTAGGACTGGTATAACACTCGGCTGAGCTGAACATTAGGACTATCTAGGAGGAACATTATTTATCTAGGACTGGTATAACACTCGAGGCTGAACATTATTTATCTAGGACTGGTATAACAGTCGAGGCTGAACATTAATTATCTAGGACTGGTATAACACTCGGAGCTGAACATTAATTATCTAGGACTGGTATAACAGTCGAGGCTGAACATTATTTATCTAGGACTGGTATAACACTCGGAGCTGAACATTAATTATCTAGGACTGGTATAACATTATTTATCTAGGAGGTATAACTCAAACATTATTATTTATCTAGGACTGGTATAACACTCGGAGCTGAACATTATTTATCTAGGACTGGTATAACACTCGGAGCTGAACATTATTTATCTAGGACTGGTATAACACTCGGAGCTGAACATTATTTATCTAGGACTGGTATAACACTCGAGGCTGAACATTATTTATCTAGGACTGGTATAACACTCGAGGCTGAACATTATTTATCTAGGACTGGTATAACACTCGCAGCTGAACATTATTTATCTAGGACTGGTATAACACTAGAGGCTGAACATTATTTATCTAGGACTGGTATAACACTCAGAGCTGAACATTATTTGTCTAGGACTGGTATAACACTCAGAGCTGAACATTATTTATCTAGGACTGGTATAACACTAGAGGCTGAACATTATTTGTCTAGGACTGGTATAACACTCGAGGCTGAACGTTATTTATCTAGGACTGGTATAACACTCGAGGCTGAACGTTATTTATCTAGGACTGGTATAACACTCGAGGCTGAACGTTATTTATCTAGGACTGGTATAACAGTCGAGGCTGAACATTATTTATCTAGGACTGGTATAACACTCGAGGCTGAACATTATTTATCTAGGACTGGTATAACACTCGAGGCTGAACATTATTTATCTAGGACTGGTATAACACTCGAGGCTGAACATTATTTATCTAGGACTGGTATAACACTCGAGGCTGAACATTATTTATCTAGGACTGGTATAACACTCGAGGCTGAACATTATTTATCTAGGACTGGTATAACAGTCGAGGGCTGAACATTATTTATCTAGGACTGGTATAACACTCGAGGCTGAACATTATTTATCTAGGACTGGTATAACACTCGGAGCTGAACATTATTTATCTAGGACTGGTATAACACTCGAGGCTGAACATTATTTATCTAGGACTGGTATAACACTAGAGGCTAAACGTTAATTATCTAGGACTGGTATAACACTCGAGGCTGAACATTATTTATCTAGGACTGGTATAACACTCGGAGCTGAACATTATTTATCTAGGACTGGTATAACACTAGAGGCTAAACATTAATTATCTAGGACTGGTATAACACTAGAGGCTGAACATTATTTATCTAGGACTGGTATAACAGTCGAGGCTGAACATTAATTATCTAGGACTGGTATAACACTCGGAGCTGAACATTATTTATCTAGGACTGGTATAACACTCGAGGCTAAACATTATTTATCTAGGACTGGTATAACACTCGGAGCTGAACATTATTTATCTAGGACTGGTATAACACTCGAGGAGCTGCTGAACATTATTTATCTAGGACTGGTATAACACTCGGAGCTGAACATTATTTATCTAGGACTGGTATAACACTCGAGGCTGAACATTAATTATCTAGGACTGGTATAACACTCGAGGCTGAACATTATTTATCTAGGACTGGTATAACACTCGAGGCTGAACATTAACTATCTAGGACTGGTATAACACTAGAGGCTGAACATTAATTATCTAGGACTGGTATAACACTCGAGGCTGAGGACTGGTATAACACTCTAGCTGAACATCCATTATTTATCTAGGACTGGTATAACACTAGAGGCTGAACATTATTTATCTAGGACTGGTATAACACTCGGAGCTGAACATTATTTATCTAGGACTGGTATAACACTCGGAGCTGAACATTATTTATGGTATAACACTCAGAACTTATTTAGGTAGGACTGGTAGGCTGAACATTATTTATCTAACACTCGGAGCTGAACATTATTTATCTAGGACACAAACTGTCACAGGTAGGGAGTGTCAAACCCTACACAGTGAATCTTTACCTGTTAAACACAATCTGTCACAGGTAGGGGGTGTCAAACCCTACAAAGTGGATCTTTACCTGTTAAACACAAACTGTCACAGGTAGGGAGTGTCAAACCCTACACAGTGGATCTTTACCTGTTAAACACAATCTGTCACAGGTAGGGGGTGTCAAACCCTACACAGTGGATCTTTACCTGTTAAACACAATCTGTCACAGGTACTGTTAAACACAAACTGTCACAGGTAGGGGGTGTCAAACCCTACACAGTGGATCTTTACCTGTTAAACACAATCTGTCACAGGTACTGTTAAACACAAACTGTCACAGGTAGGGGGTGTCAAACCCTACACAGTGGATCTTTACCTGTTAAACACAATCTGTCACTGGTAGGGGGTGTCAAACCCTACACAGTGGATCTTTACCTGTTAAACACAAACTGTCACAGGTAGGGGGTGTCAAACCCTACACAGTGGATCTTTACCTGTTAAACACAATCTGTCACAGGTACTGTTAAACACAAACTGTCACAGGTAGGGGGTGTCAAACCCTACACAGTGGATCTTTACCTGTTAAACACAATCTGTCACAGGTACTGTTAAACACAAACTGTCACAGGTAGGGGGTGTCAAACCCTACACAGTGGATCTTTACCTGTTAAACACAAACTGTCACAGGTAGGGGGTGTCAAACCCTACACAGTGGATCTTTACCTGTTAAACACAATCTGTCACAGGTACTGTTAAACACAAACTGTCACAGGTAGGGGGTGTCAAACCCTACACAGTGGATCTTTACCTGTTAAACACAATCTGTCACAGGTAGGGGGTGTCAAACCCTACACAGTGGATCTTTACACACTGTCTGTGTAAACACAATCTGTCACAGGTAGGGGGTGTCAAACCCTACACAGTGGATCTTTACCTGTTAAACACAATCTGTCACAGGTACTGTTAAACACAAACTGTCACAGGTAGGGGGTGTCAAACCCTACACAGTGGATCTTTACCTGTTAAACACAATCTGTCACAGGTAGGGGGTGTCAAACCCTACAGAGTGGATCTTTACCTGTTAAACACAATCTGTCACAGGTAGGGGGTGTCAAACCCTACACAGTGGATCTTTACCTGTTAAACACAATCTGTCACAGGTAGGGGGTGTCAAACCCTACACAGTGGATCTTTACCTGTTAAACACAATCTGTCACAGGTAGGGGGTGTCAAACCCTACACAGTGGATCTTTACCTGTTAAACACAAACTGTCACAGGTAGGGGGTGTCAAACCCTACACAGTGAATCTTTACCTGTTAAACACAATCTGTCACAGGTAGGGGGTGTCAAACCCTACACAGTGAATCTTTACCTGTTAAACACAATCTGTCACAGGTACTGTTAAACACAAACTGTCACAGGTAGGGGGTGTCAAACCCTACACAGTGGATCTTTACCTGTTAAACACAAACTGTCACAGGTACAGTTCAACCCCAGACGTGTCAAACCCTACACAGTGGATCTTTACCTGTTAAACACAATCTGTCACAGGTACTGTTAAACACAAACTGTCACAGGTAGGGGGTGTCAAACCCTACACAGTGAATCTTTACCTGTTAAACACAATCTGTCACAGGTAGGGTGTGTCTATCCCTTCAGATTGGATCTTTACCTGTTAAACACAAACTGTCACAGGTAGGGGGTGTCAAACCCTACACAGTGGATCTTTACCTGTTAAACACAATCTGTCACAGGTACTGTTAAACACAAACTGTCACAGGTAGGGGGTGTCAAACCCTACACAGTGGATCTTTACCTGTTAAACACAATCTGTTAAACACAATCTGTCACAGGTAATGTTAAACACAAACTGTCACAGGTAGGGAGTGTCAAACCCTACACAGTGGATCTTTACCTGTTAAACACAAACTGTCACAGGTACTGTTAAACACAAACTGTCACAGGTAGGGGGTGTCAAACCCTACACAGTGGATCTTTACCTGTTAAACACAAACTGTCACAGGTAGGGGGTGTCAAACCCTACACAGTGGATCTTTACCTGTTAAACACAAACTGTCACAGGTAGGGGGTGTCAAACCCTACACAGTGAATCTTTACCTGTTAAACACAATCTGTCACAGGTAGGGGGTGTCAAACCCTACACAGTGGATCTTTACCTGTTAAACACAATCTGTCACAGGTACTGTTAAACACAATCTGTCACAGGTACTGTTAAACACAAACTGTCACAGGTAGGGGGTGTCAAACCCTACACAGTGGATCTTTACCTGTTAAACACAATCTGTCACAGGTACTGTTAAACACAAACTGTCACAGGTAGGGGGTGTCAAACCCTACAGAGTGGATCTTTACCTGTTAAACACAAACTGTCACAGGTAGGGGGTGTCAAACCCTACAGAGTGGATCTTTACCTGTTAAACACAATCTGTCACAGGTACTGTTAAACACAAACTGTCACAGGTAGGGGGTGTCAAACCCTACACAGTGGATCTTTACCTGTTAAACACAAACTGTCACAGGTAGGGGGTGTCAAACCCTACACAGTTCAAGTTTAAGTTTTTATTACCTTAAGTCTTTCTGACTTATCAGTTACAACAAATATCCATATACAGTTCAATTCACAATCATGCAATTATGCGATGTACTATACAGAATTACAATGTACAAAATGTACGTACTATAGTGGAGAGTGAAGAACTAATTTATAAGCAATTGTGATCTCATTTTGTTCGCATGCACTAAATATTTACCTAAATTTCTTATTTCCGCGATTTTATCACTGTTTAGCAACTCTATTTATTTAAATATACTGGGATGTCTTATATAATAGGTTTTTTTTTTTTTATAAATTTACATCTAATTTCGGCATAGCGTGGACACTTCAGAATGAAATGAAATACGTCTTCCAGGTCATGCATATCGCATAAATTACATAATCTGTTTCTTCGATCTATATTGTTATATCGGCCACATTCTATATTAAGCGTATGAGCAGATAGTCTAATTTTACATATTTGCTTTACATAATTAAAATTAATGGCTTTAGTTAAATAAGATTGATGTCCAAAATTGCAAATGTATTGGTACAGTTCACCCTTTGAGGATGATGCGATCTTTCTAAAACATTCTTGTTTGTAAATATCACAAATCCGTTCCTTTATTATACGAAATGTGTGATTAATTACAACTGGGTTTTCCCACATGTATCCAAGACCTATTCTATATAATTCCTGTTTAACACTCTGTAACCAATTGTCATTGTAGCCGAGCATCTCAGCATAGCATGATTTAAGAATGCAGTTTTCAGAATTTCTTAATTTTATCCAGTAATTGAAAATACGGAACTTACGGACTATAGTCATAGGGTATCTGCCCAATTCATAATACACCATATCATTACTAGTCTTATTATGTAAACCTAGAATACGTTTACAGAACTTCACATGTATTTTTTTCAATTTCGAGCGCCGTATGGAAGTCCCACACTTCCGCCCCATAACTAAGTACACTATTTACATATGTGTCAAACATCGCTAATTGCGTTTCTATATTGAAAAAATTACTTTTGCAGATATTCAAGATTGCATATAATGCTTTTCTCCCTTGGTCAGCAATATGCTTTTGTGTTTGTCTGAATTTACCATTAAAATTAAGCAGCACTCCTAAATAACAGAATTTATCCAATACTTCTAATCTGTTCTCCTTATAATACCATTGTTCATTCTCTTTTAATTTCCCCCCATTACGGAATACAACAATTTTTGTTTTCGCTGTATTTACAGTCAGATTCCACTTTTCTGTATATTTCGCTAGGGAGTTCAACATTTTTTGCAATCCATCTGGTGTTTCAGCAATGACCACCATATCATCGGCATACATTAGTAAAAACATGTTAATCTCTTGTATTTCTATGGATGGACAATTGTCAGATAAAAATTGCATTTCGCAATCGTTCACATACATGGAGAACAACAGAGGTGATAATATTTCCCCCTGAAATAATCCGTTTTCATAGCCGAAATAATCAGATAGAGTACCATTATATTTTATACAACATTTAACATCTTTATACAACGATCTTATAATTTTTAACATATTTCCACCAACCCCTTCTCTGATCATTTTATACCATAAGTTTTGTCTAGTTACAAAATCAAATGCTTTAGTGTAATCCACAAAGCAACAATAGAGACGTTTTCTGTTTTTTAATGTACGATTAATTAATGTTTGTAAGGCAAGTATGGCGTCAACCGTATAGTTTTTTCTAAATCCAAATTGCGCATCTGTAATCTTATTGTACTTCATTTCAAATGTTACCAGTCTGTTATTAATAACGGCTGTAAAAAGTTTACCTAAAGAACTAAGCAACGTAATACCCCGATAATTATCTGTATTATTAATGTCACCTTTCTTGTGTATAGGTACAATGCTACCTATGGGCCATGAGGATGGGAAATAACCCGACCTGAAGATATGATTGAATAAGGCTAAAAGACATGGCATTAACATATCTGTACAGTGTATAAAATATTCGTTTAGTATACCATCCTGACCACAAGCTTTATTGTAACTAAGGTTTCCAATAGCCTCACGTATTTCAGACTGTTTTATAGCAACGTCAAGTTCCTTGAATATAGGAGAATCAAAATTAACATCACAATCAAACAAAAAATCATAAATGTCTTTATCAGTGTTGGGCACGCCTGTATTTAGCATAGAAAAATGTTGATAAAAATCTGTTACATTTAGATCGGTGTTAATATTGTTTTTATATTTTCGGAATGTTTTGTAAAATGCACGTGGATTGTATTTACGCAAATAATTCAGCATATCTCCTTGATAACATCTGTATCTCTTTTTTAACTTACATTCTAATTTCTTATATGCAGATTTTTTACTTGCAAGGTAGTCTCTGTTGTGATTAGATTTGCACGTATTGAAAATACGTAGAGCGTTTTTGTAGTCTATGTACCGCTGCTTACAGAGGTCGGTAAACCATGGCTTATCTCCCCTTGTAGATATTCGCCCACTGTCTGTGTAACTTTTTCTCACAATATGTGTACAGTACAGGTCTATCAATTCATTAAGTAAACTAGTAAAATTACTCACGCACGTATTAATTCCATCTTGATCGTATTGTGTGACATTACAAGTTTTCATTAGGGCATCAATATTTTCATATAGCAAACCACAAATAATATGTGTATTTTCCTCATTCCATTTGCTACTTGTATAAATATTAGCACTATTTGACTCACTTTGCGCATACTTATTAACCGTCCTCTGATTGTTTTTTTCTATCGTAAACGTCAAAGGTGCATGATCAGAGTATGGATTGAATTCACCAGTTTTAAAAGACTGAATTATATCAAACTTTGTATCATTAACTAGTACATAATCAATCAAGCTAGAACCAATCCTATTATAGAATGAAATTTCACCCTTAACATCATCATGATGCCTGCCATTCACAATTCGCAACCCAGCTGTTTTGCAAACTTCCAGAAGTTCTCTTCCAAACTGATTAATATATTTATCTGTATTACATCTTTTTGGCATATCATCATCTGGTATATAATTAAAAATATTTGATAAAACATGCCCTGGAAAATTTCCAATTACATCCAATGATATAAAATCTTCTGTCTCACCAGTCCTGCTATTAAAATCACCTGTTACTATAATTCTACCTAAACTATTGTATCTTGACACACATTCTTCTAATGTAACGAATAGGTCAATATCATGCTTTTCATAAAAAGCACTGTTTATCGGAAGAAAATAACATGCGAATATGAATATATCGCCATTATACTCTACTGCGTTTTTAACATCTTTTAATCTTAATATAACAATACAGTCTAAGATATTTTCTACAACTGTACAACTATTACTGATTAACTTTTTAATATATAATACAATTCCACCTCCCTTACCATTTACTCTAGGAAACATATGCGTATCATAACCATTAAGCGTAATATCATCATCTTGATTTACCCAGCATTCGTACAGACGTGTCATGATTTGTTATAATATTTAAAAAATCATGGTCTTGCAGCTTCACACTAAGATTTCTACAAACATTCCATGACATAATACTATATGCCCCACTCTCCTGTCTGTCCTATGCAGACTGCTGAGCCTCTGTAGGCTGGTCCTTGCCCGGTATGAGGACGTCATCTATCACTGCCTCATCCATCTCCATAACTTCCCTTACACTAGCAAGGTGATCTGAAACAGATTGACCCGGGTTAGACCCAGCCTCCCTATTTCCTTCAGCTGGCATGGCATCACCACCATAACCAGAAGTAGTAGGAGGGTCGCACAACAAACTTGAGCTAGAACCAGCCTCCCTCCTTTCAACTGGCGTGGCCTCACCACCACAACCAGGAATACTAGGAGGGGCCCACAAGCTTGGGCAAGTACTATGAGGGGCAGACGACAAACATGGGCTAGACCCGGCCTCCCTCCTTTCCTCAACTGGCGTGGCCTCGCCACCACAACCAGGAGTACCACACAACACTTTTGGGCAAAGCCCATCCTTTCCTCAACTGGCGTGGCACGCCACCACGGCCAGGAGTACTTGGAGGAATGCTCAACCATTTGGATATAGGACCATTATCAGCAAATATTGTAAACTGGGTGACATTGTGGTCGTCACCATGACCTGTACCGTCCTCAGGTGTATGGTGCATGGCTGAAGTTTTTTGGTAAGTATGTACCGAGTAGTAACTCGGTTGATCATACCGGGGTCTGGATGACGATTGGGCAAGCGTTGTGTTGGACTGGTCTAGTCCTGTGGGCGTGGAAGGGGTACGCGTTCTTTTCCCTCCTCTCCGACTGTTTGCTGACATATTTGCGGCTGGCGTTATAGCCGCTTCACCGTATGTTCTTTTTTGCATTTGCCGTCTTCTTTTATCATTATATGTGTAAAGTTCTCCATTCACATAGAGTTTATCTCTTACCAGCTTAACTCTATGACCCGCCCTTTTAAGGTCTTTTAACGCGGGATAAAGAATTTTCCGTCTCTCTTCCACCTCTTTAGGAAACTGTTCATTTATACCATAACTGGTACCTCTTAGAAGTCTACCACTGTCCCGCACCAATTCCAAATCTTTTTGAAATAGGAATGCAGCCACAATAGGCCTTGGTCTATCATTGTACCGTTTCCCAAATCTATGTACATTGGCTAGTTCAGCTGATTTTGTAATTTTCAGACTGTGATGGAAAAAGTCTTTAAGCTTTGCTTCAATTTCCTCATTGTGTGTTTCTGGGATGCCATGAAATATTAGGTTTCTTTTCATCGATCTACATTGTACATCTTCTACTCGCTCCCGCAAACTTTCCTGAGTTTCTAATACCTCCATCAGTGGATCTTCACCTGTGGAACACAAAGTGCCATGGGTAGGGAGTCTCCAGTTATTTAGACCAAGACTACTAAGTTGTGAAGACAAATTAAATCAGAGACCCAGAGGGCCTGTATCGCTCACCTGGAACTTTATGACCAACATTACTATATTTGTGCATATGTTCCATGTTTAACACATTCGACCCCTGTGACCTTGACTATGGGTCAAGGTCATTTCTTTTACTTGTATGGACTTCATAAAAGGAACATACTGGCCAAATATAATGATTCCAGGCTTTTCGATATTTCAGAAGAAATTGTTTAAATGTTTTAACACATGTTACCTTGAAGATTGGTCAAGGTCATTTCTTTTTGCAAACTTTTTAGGACACCATAAGAGGAACATAGTAGCCTAATATAATGATTCTAGGCCTTCTGGTATTTTGAAAGAAGTTGCTTAAAATTTTTTTAACACATTTGACCTCTGTGACCTTGAATATGAGTCAAGGTTATTTTTTTCGCAAACTTTGTTGGGTTTCATCAAAGGAACTATCCAGCCAAATATAATGATTCTAGGCCTTGCCGTATTTTGGAAAAAGTCATTTAAGGTTTTTAACACATTTGACCTCTGTGACCTTGAATATGGTCAAAGTTATCTTTTTGCAAACTTTGCTTGGCTTCATCAAAGAAACCTTCCAGCCACATATAATGATTCTAGGCCTTCCGGTATTTTGGAAGAAGTCGTTTAAATGTTTTAACACATTTGACCTCTGTGACCTTGAATGTTCCAGCCAAATATAATGATTCTAGGCCTTCTGGTATTATGGAAAAAGTCATTTAAAGGTTTTAACATATTTGACCTCTGTGACCTTGAATATGGGTCAAGGTCATTTCTTTTTTGCAAACTTTGTTTGGCTTCATCAAAGGAACCTTCCAGCCAAATATGATAACTCTACGCCTTTTGGTATTTCAGAAGTTTTTTAAATGAAAAGTTGACGGACGCCGGACGGACGACGGACGGACAGATGGACGACGGATGCCCTGCTATGGCATAAGCTCACTTGGCCCTTTGGGTGAGCTAACAAACATATAGGATATTTTTCATCAGGGTTGGTTATTTTTATTCTCAGTGATGTAATTGAAACAGATATATAACTCTCTGGAAAATAAATGCAATAATGCTTAAATCTTGACATTGTTACAATTTATTTGAATACATTCATATATATTTGGACTTTACAGCACAAATTACAAAGGAAAACATACATTACTGTACATGATGTAATGTGTTAGTTAATATTTGGTCATTGTAACAGAGCTTACAAAGGAAGAGAATTTATATACAATGTTTATGTAAACCTGACGATCCTCTAAAGAGGTGAATACTTTAAGAATAATTTCTATACATATAGAAATACTGAGGTACAACATGTCCAGCAATAGGTTTAAGTCCTATCAAACACATTCCATTGTAACATAGAAATAAAGTTTAGCATTAAAACATGTCCATATGTTAAAAACAAAACAGCAGGCTCCAGCTCTGGCCAGAGATAATCAGTGGATGGTGAACATTTTCAAACATGACATAAAGGAAATTGAAAACATTCCTTATCATTTCACAGCTGTTTGTTGAGACTGGTACGATTAATATATTCTAAGCATTAATTTTGCTTTAAACACTGTAGCATACACAATGTCTTAATCAGAGATACAGACCTGAAGATGATCACGTCAATATCATTTATAGTAACTCCTATTTAAGGGTTTGTTTCTCATTTCTGTTCTAGTTCTAATGTGTAAAATGAACCATTTCACTTTGTGGGAAAATCTAAACCATATTATTTCCAACACAGTAATTAGACTCATATTTGGCATCACTTTATTACATTAGGTAATCAATTTCACAAAAAAAAAGTAGTGTTCAATACAATGACCCCAGTTACTGTAAATTCATGTTTTTGTCGAGCCTCAATTTGGGCAGATTTTCAGAAACTTAGTTTTTCCTCGCTCTTGATTTCATGGGCACATAATACTAAACAAATCTACTGGTCTTAACAGTTTGTTGATAAATTCATTGAGTAAGAGTACCAATGAAATTAATGAAAATAAATGCCCCACAAAAATGAATGATTTTACAGTATCTGGGGTGAGAAACTGATTCTTCTCCTTGTGGACCTTTGGCTGATGTTTCTAGAAATATTTACCAGCATTAACAGTGGGAATTGTCATATACGCTGCTTTAAGAAATTTCATGTGTTCTAAGTTTGAAAAATGAGATTGGGTTTCAATTTATGTAATATCTTGACAGAGCTGCCACTGAAACCCAGTGGATGCAATGGCGTGAAACTGTACAGAGGATTTAGTTTGTACCTTGACACTCGGGGCTTCCCATTCAAGTGGAATGGTAGATTGCTGCTTTTCTTTTCTTTTTTTATTCAAAGAATAAAAAGTAAAAACCCATTAAATGTGTTCTAATTTGCTGACATAAAGAGCTGGTCAAATCGTGTGGAAGACGATTTGAAAGTTCAAAATTGGCCTAATCAGTCAGAGGGAATTTTTAACTCCTAAATGACCAGACTTGTATCATTCTTGATTCTTTACTGTTGATGTGTCACTATAATTCTCCGCCTCTGTGCTGATTCTTTACTGTTGATGTGTCACTATAATTCTCAGCCTCTATGCTGATTCTTTACTGTTGATGTGACACTATAATTCTCAGCCTCTATGCTGATTCTTTATTGTTGATGTGTCACTATAATTCTCTGTCCCTGTGCCGACTCTTTACTGTTGATGTGTCACTATAATTCTCAGCCTCTATGCTGATTCTTTACTGTTGATGTGTCACTATAATTCTCTGTCTCTGTGCTGATTCTTTACTGTTGATGTGTCACTATAATTCTCTGTCTCTTTACTGTTGATGTGTCACTATAATTCTTTACTGTTTCTCTGATGTGTCTTTACTGTTGATGTGTCAATTCTCAGCCTCTATGCTGATTCTTTACTGTTGATGTGTCACTATAATTCTCTGTCCCTGTGCCGACTCTTTACTGTTGATGTGTCACTATAATTCTCTGTCTCTGTGCTGATTCTTTACTGTTGATGTGTCACTATAATTCTCGGCCTCTATGCTGATTCTTTACTGTTGATGTGTCACTATAATTCTCAGCCTCTATGCTGATTCTTTACTGTTGATGTGTCACTATAATTCTCAGCCTCTATGCTGATTCTTTACTGTTGATGTGTCACTATAATTCTCAGCCTCTATGCTGATTCTTTACTGTTGATGTGTCACTATAATTCTCAGCCTCTATGCTGATTCTTTACTGTTGATGTGTCACTATAATTCTCTGTCCCTGTGCCGAGTTGATGTGTCACTATAATTCTATGCTGATTCTTTACTGTTGATGTGTCACTATAATTCTCAGCCTCTATGCTGATTCTTTACTGTTGATGTGTCACTATAATTCTCAGCCTCTATGCTGATTCTTTACTGTTGATTTGTCACTATAATTCTCTGTCCCTGTGCCGAATCTTTACTGTTGATGTGTCACTATAATTCTCGGCCTCTGTGCTGATTCTTTACTGTTGATGTGTCACTATAATTCTCTGTCCCTGTGCCAAATCTTTACTGTTGATGTGTCACTATAATTCTCAGCCTCTATGCTGATTCTTTACTGTTGATGTGTCACTATAATTCTCTGTCCCTGTGCCGACTCTTTACTGTTGATGTGTCACTATAATTCTCTGTCCCTGTGCCGACTCTTTACTGTTGATGTGTCACTATAATTCTCAGCCTCTATGCTGATTCTTTACTGTTGATGTGTCACTATAATTCTCGGCCTCTATGCTGATTCTTTACTGTTGATGTGCTGTTGATCATGCTCTGGTACCTAGATCTTAGAAGGTGTGCTGACATCTTAGGTCTCCGCTGTCGTGTGAATATGCCCTTTCTGTTGCCAAATGCCCGTGTAATGCCTGAAATGAAACAAATGCAAATTTAAATGTTAATTTACACAATCATTCAAGTATGTCCTTGTGATTCAGACAGAACACTAATTGGTATTTTCGTCAATACTCAGTCACCTCCAAGGTTTTATAGCTGAGTCCTAGAAGGATGAAACATCTCTTTAATTTTATCATTTGATTCTATTTTATCTCATTTTAAATTTGAATTGAAAGACGCTGTTGTATATTAAGCAGCAACAGCTATGTAATAAATGTCCTAAAATTTCGCTACATTTTTTTTCCAGAAAAAAACCCAGGATGCAGATATTTGTCCAGTTACATGGTGGGATGAAGGGCTATCATTTGTTTAAAGAATGACATTAACAGACTTTCAAAATCCAACGGGTCAAATGTTTTTTTAGAAATGAAAACTTCTTTTCCAAATTTTCCATTTTTGCATAGCATCATCCCTATATACCCAACCTATGGTGTTTACATGTTACAGTTGATTCAATATTCAAGGGCCTGTTCCCATTATTACTATTTTCGTGCAAGAAATCATCAACTGATGGACAAACTCATAACACATCGTTTTAAAAAATGCAAGATGACAAAAATTATGGGGAAGTTTTATGGTCGCCATAGTGATCTCATTGAGAATATTATATTTGTTTGTGTGATATGAAACTTGACATGTTGGATGCTCGTTATTTTGCCTGTTGGTAACATTGTTGTATACCTTGTTCTCATTTGATAACATCACTTTACTTACTTGGATTGACAAAGATTTACATGGCGGGTGTTGTTGATGAAGCAGAAGATACTTACTTTTGCTGAACATGTGGTCTTATTCTTCTTATACATTTTTAGGAGTCTCCACGTGAATCTTTCTTTTGTTCATATTTTGCCATTGTGTTACAAAGTTTGAGTTTGGATTATGATGACATGTTGGTATATCCAAAAGACCAGAAATTATTTGTAGTGTAAGTATGGTTAGGTGATGTGCTTTCAAGTTTAACAGAAGTTGACTCAACGAACAAATATTTCTTGGTAAACTGAAGATCAGGTGAACAATTCAGGCTCGTTAGACCTCTTTTACAGTTCTCAATTCAATTCCTTTCACTTAAAAACAATATCTTGCAACCCTGACATTGCAAATAGGGACAGTAATTCAGGCCCCTGCACCAACTGGACCACCAGAGAAATTATGTTGATGTCATGTGCCCAGAGAAGGTAATTACAATGACTGCCTTGTATTAAACCCCTTACAGCCGCCTTAACTGCCATTGGCTTGTTCGAGTCGTAACATCTATTTTTCATGCTTTGATGTTTAAACTTGAAAAGATGTTAATTTGTTTATCAAGTGGTAAATAAAACATGGCTGAATCAACAACAGTATATTGTTACCATGTTGTTTACCTTCTAGGAACATTTTACCATAGAACTGTAGCACAATATTGTACACTCCATAATTCAGTGCTGGCATGTTGGTCTGATAAAGGTGACAATGTAATGATTGAAATATCACACTGAAATCTTCTACTGGTTGTGTTAAGAACGTCTAACCTATATACAGCTGTTTACATTGAAATCTTCTACTGGTTGTGTTAAGAACCTCTAACCTATATACAGCTGTTTACATTGAAATCTTCTACTGGTCGTGACAAGAACCTCTAAGCTATATACAGCTGTTTACATTGAAATCTTCTACTGGTTGTGTTAAGAACCTCTAACCTATATACAGCTGTTTACATTGAAATCTTCTACTGGTTGTGTTAAGAACGTCTAACCTATATACAGCTGTTTACATTGAAATCTTCTACTGGTTGTGACAAGAACCTCTAACCTATATACAGCTGTTTACATTGAAATCTTCTACTGGTTGTGTTAAGAACCTCTAACCTATATACAGCTGTTTACATTGAAATCTTCTACTGGTTGTGTTAAGAACCTCTAACCTATATACAGCTGTTTACATTGAAATCTTCTACTGGTTGTGTTAAGAACCTCTAACCTATATACAGCTGTTTACATTGAAATCTTCTACTGGTTGTGTTAAGAACCTCTAACCTATATACAGCTGTTTACATTGAAATCTTCTACTGGTTGTGTTAAGAACCTAACTATATACAGCTGTTTACATTGAAATCTTCTACTGGTTGTGTTAAGAACCTCTAACCTATATACAGCTGTTTACATTGAAATCTTCTACTGGTTGTGACAAGAACCTCTAACCTATATACAGCTGTTTACATATAACTTTTCAATATTTGAAAATGGAGCATCTTTTTATTGCACTTCTATTTCATACATATAACAATGTGCCATGCTTATGATTCAGTAAAAACTTTTGAACAAATCTTATTTTTTTTTTCAGGAGTGAAGAAAACCATCTTTAGCTGCCATTATTAGCTTGCTTTTGGACAAAGTGAACTTTAGACATACTACAGCGGCCTGCATCTGTTCATCTGTCAACTTTTTATACTATTGCTACTAATCATGAATGACAAAACAGATTTGAGCCAAATTTTATCTGTAGCATCATGGGGAATGGGAAACCAATTTGTGTAAACGGTGGGTCTCTGGGGCCTGAAGGGCAGGGCCCAATAGGAAGAATAGAGCAAATTCATTAAAAATCCTACTAATCTTGTAGCAATGCTTGGATTTTACCCTTATTTGGTCCGGGGCATTCTTCTGTAAAGGGGAATTTTGTATAAACTGTTGGTCTTGGGCCTTATGGGACTGTAGGGGCAGAGCCTAATTTGGGAAATGGTAAAACGGTGCATTGGTATCACATCCACCTTTCACTTAGCCATCCCAATTTCAATTCCCAGAAAAGACCACGCCAGTTTTCCCTGGGTTTTCTGGTTCCCTTCCACAGTAAGACTCCTCTCATGATTCCATCCAGACCAACAAGAGTGTTTAATATAGGCTGAAAGCTTGTTTAGTAATTGTTGTAATAAAGTTTATATTTTAAAAGAACAAATTCATTCAAATCCTACTCCTAATTTGTATTCTGACATTAGGGCAAAGTGACCTCATGTGACCCCACCCCAAAGAATGATAAAATGACATCACACACTTCCAGATAACCTTATGACATAAGACAAAGAAAAGTGTGTTTTCTTTAATATTTGCAAACAATTTGACTATGTTACGGGCAAATTATGACCCGTTAAAATAACTACCAATCACTGTTTTTGTTCCTGTAGGTAGTGTAAAATGTCACAGCTGGCATGCTTCATTGGCTTAGTTGGTAGAGTTTATAGGTTATACACCTGACAACTGGGTTCCATTCCTGTTCAAGTTTTGGCAAATACCAGTCATTTATTTTAACAAAGTTGATATCCCTTCATCCGAGGAAACCACAAGCCAAGTATCATTGCCTCTTGGTTAATGGGATATTGTGTGAAGATTTCAACAAATTTGACTCGAAAGGGGATCAAGGTTATTTATTTGAACAACTTGCTGGTCCTTCAACTTAAACATGTTACTCAAATATCAATGCACTGGGGATCTTTGTTGTTGAAAAGGTTATTTATTTGAACAACTTGCTGGTCCTTCAACTTAAACATGTTACTCAAATATCAATGCACTGGGGATCTTTGTTGTTGAAAAGAAATTGTTTAAAAGGAAAAGTTGATGCCAGAAGAATGATGGAAACTGTACCATGACTCATTTACCAATTATATGTTGACTCCCTGGGAATAATGAGCTCCTGTCATATGTTGACTCCCTGGGAATAATGAGCTCCTGTCATGTTGACTCCCTGGGAATAATGAGCTCCTGTCATATGTTGACTCCCTGGGATTTATGAGATCCAGTCATATGTAACACAATGACTAAACACAGTGTTTACTTGGGTTAACCGAAACGTTTATTTCATCGTATAGTGGTTTTCCATAGTTAGTACTTCGCGTTAATATCCATTACAAAAGATAGTTCCTAATCAACATACAGCATCATGTCGTGGCACCAAAACTTAACACCTGTGTGAGGCAGACAGAAACTAAACATCTGCCCGTCCATATCAAAGAGTTCCATACAAATGTTCATGGGCCAACTTGGCCAGGACCCGCTCCATCGCGGAGCAGGTCCCATACGGGACTCTGCCCGTCTCCATGTCCGACTCCCAACTCTCTCTAGCTACTCGATCCCAGACTCGACTGCTGGCCATTATCTTTGTATAAATAATACCCAAATACTTAATTTAAGCCTAGTCCCAATTGGACAACAATAACCCAGCCCCCGGAGCATCTAATTATGAAGGCACGTGCGACTAGGAGTACCCGTTATCAACTTCCCATCTTTGATCTACCTTATACATTGTTTCTTATCTTGTTTACTTACAATGTGTTCTCCAGCGCGAGGCATACAAGAGAGCATCTATCTGTCCTGATCAATCATACTGGCGATATTCTGCCATGGTGCTTCACCACTTGGGTACAAACCCCGCCCGTTATCAGGCGTGCATCACTATCTATCACTCACGGGATCTTTTCCTCGGTCCAGTATTGACTGACTTTTGACCTGATGTACTTTAAACTAAGATGCTGCTCTCTACGATACACACCATTCCAAAATTACCATTAAACCCATTTTTTACTCATTTTGTTACACATATGTTGACTCCCTGGGAATAATGAGCTCCTGTTATATGTTTATAGGCTTCCTGGAAATAATTAATGCAGGATAAGTTCAGGAATGAGTAAGTCACCGATGTTATTTTTATCTCACCTGGTGTGAAAGACCACTGAGCTTATGACATATTGCAGTGTCTGTCATCCGTCCAGCATATGCGTCCATGAAAGACTCAACAGTTTTTGACTAAATTTGGTCAGAAGCATCCATGGGGTATTTCAACCACAAGGGTGGGACCTAGTATAGAGATTATTTGTCATATCTGATATTCTTTATCAAATGGTTGAATATGTAATTTATAAGGTGAGTGATGCAGGCCCCATGGGCATCTTGTTACAAATATCTGTCAGTTTTATAAAACTCTTATTTTCTCCACATTCTCAGAGATTTGTGAAATTCAATCATATTTGATGTTATGACCAGTCAAAACAAATCAAGATGAATATTGTTCACAGAAATGGTATTAAGCATATGTTGTAAAATGTAGTTCACCTTGAGCTGTCATAAAATCTGCAAAGTTCCACACCATTTCTCCGACTAGGAACTCGTGTCGTAGATTGTCAAATGTTTTATGGTATTCTGTCATAAACTCCACCTGGAACTCTTCTGTGAACACAATTGAAGGATCCTGAAACAGCGGTAGCATAAACCTCAGAGTCTACATGTACACTGCATCATTACCAAGGAATCAGAAATATTAAAAATCCACTCATTTATAATGAATTAAACATGACAAAGATCCTGGGATCCATTATTAAGCCTAGACACTGACCTTGTGTTGACCCTCTCAATGATGTCAACTAAATACCGGAACATACCTGATGAAAGTCCTCGATTGTGTCAGCTCCGTACTGGTACGTACCTGGTGAAAGTCCTCGATTGTGTCAGCTCAGTACTGGTACGTACCTGGTGAAAGTCCTCGATTGTGTCAGCTCAGTACTGGTACGCACTTGGTGAAAGTCCTGGATTGTGTCAGCTCAGTACCAGTACGTCGTACCTGGTGAAAGTCCTCGATTGTGTCAGCTCAGTGCTGGTACGTACCTGGTGAAAGCCCTCGATTGTGTCAGCTCAGTACTGGTATGTACCTGGTGAAAGTCCTGGATTGTGTCAGCTCAGTACTGGCACGTACCTGGTGAAAGCCCTCGATTGTGTCAGCTCAGTACTGGTACGTACCTGGTGAAAGTCCTTGATTGTGTCAGCTCAGTACCGGAACATACCTGGTGAAAGCCCTCGATTATGTCAGCTCAGTACTGGTACGTACCTGGTGAAAGTCCTGGATTGTGTCAGCTCAGTACTGGTCATACCTGGTGAAAGTCCTCCATTGTGTTAGCTCAATACTGGTACGTACCTGGTGAAAGTCCTGGATTGTGTCAGCTCAGTACTGGTACGTACCTGGTGAAAGCCCTCGATTGTGTCAGCTCAGTACTGGTACGTACCTGGTGAAAGTCCTCGATTGTGTCAGCTCAGTACTGGTACGCACTTGGTGAAAGTCCTGGATTGTGTCAGCTCAGTACCAGTACGTCGTACCTGGTGAAAGTCCTCGATTGTGTCAGCTCAGTGCTGGTACGTACCTGGTGAAAGCCCTCGATTGTGTCAGCTCAGTACTGGTATGTACCTGGTGAAAGTCCTCGATTGTGTCAGCTCAGTACTGGCACGTACCTGGTGAAAGCCCTCGATTGTGTCAGCTCAGTACTGGAACATACCTGATGAAAGTCCTGGATTGTGTCAGCTCAGTACTGGTACGTACCTGATGAAAGTCCTCGATTGTGTCAACTCAGTACTGGTACGTACCTGGTGAAAGCCCTGGATTGTGTCAGCTCAGTACTGGTACGTACCTGGTGAAAGTCCTCGATTATGTCAGCTCAGTATTGGTACCTACCTGATGAAAGCCCTCGATTGTGTCAGCTCAGTACTGGTACGTACCTGGTGAAAGCCCTCGATTGTGTCAGCTCAGTACTGGAACATACCTGATGAAAGTCCTGGATTGTGTCAGCTCAGTACTGGTACGTACCTGATGAAAGTCCCTGATTGTGTCAACTCAGTACTGGTACGTACCTGGTGAAAGCCCTGGATTGTGTCAGCTCAGTACTGGTACGTACCTGGTGAAAGTCCTCGATTGTGTCAGCTCAGTATTGGTACGTACCTGGTGAAAGCCCTGGATTGTGTCAGCTCAGTACTGGTACGTACCTGATGAAAGTCCTCGATTGTGTCAACTCAGTACTGGTACGTACCTGATGAAAGTCCTCGATTGTGTCAGCTCAGTACTGGTACGTACCTGATGAAAGTCCTCGATTGTGTCAACTCAGTACTGGTACGTACCTGGTGAAAGCCCTGGATTGTGTCAGCTCAGTACTGGTACGTACCTGGTGAAAGTCCTTGATTGTGTCAGCTCAGTACCGGAACATACCTGGTGAAAGCCCTCGATTGTGTCAGCTCAGTACTGGTACGTACCTGGTGAAAGTCCTGGATTGTGTCAGCTCAGTACTGGTCATACCTGGTGAAAGTCCTCCATTGTGTTAGCTCAATACTGGTACGTACCTGGTGAAAGTCCTGGATTGTGTCAGCTCAGTACTGGTACGTACCTGGTGAAAGCCCTCGATTGTGTCAGCTCAGTACTGGAACATACCTGATGAAAGTCCTGGATTGTGTCAGCTCAGTACTGGTACGTACCTGATGAAAGTCCTCGATTGTGTCAACTCAGTACTGGTACGTACCTGGTGAAAGCCCTGGATTGTGTCAGCTCAGTACTGGTACGTACCTGGTGAAAGTCCTCGATTGTGTCAGCTCAGTATTGGTACGTACCTGGTGAAAGCCCTGGATTGTGTCAGCTCAGTACTGGTACGTACCTGATGAAAGTCCTCGATTGTGTCAACTCAGTACTGGTACGTACCTGATGAAAGTCCTCGATTGTGTCAGCTCAGTACTGGTACGTACCTGATGAAAGTCCTCGATTGTGTCAACTCAGTACTGGTACGTACCTGGTGAAAGCCCTGGATTGTGTCAGCTCAGTACTGGTACGTACCTGGTGAAAGTCCTTGATTGTGTCAGCTCAGTACCGGAACATACCTGGTGAAAGCCCTCGATTGTGTCAGCTCAGTACTGGTACGTACCTGGTGAAAGTCCTGGATTGTGTCAGCTCAGTACTGGTCATACCTGGTGAAAGTCCTCCATTGTGTTAGCTCAATACTGGTACGTACCTGGTGAAAGTCCTGGATTGTGTCAGCTCAATACTGGTGTGTAACTGGTGAAAGTTCTCGATTGTGTCAGCTCAGTACTGGTACGTACCTGGTGAAAGCCCTCGATTGTGTCAGCTCCGTACTCAGTTATCATAATTGGTTTATGATATTTGTTGTACCATTGGCGGAGGTCATAGGTCAGCTGTCGTTGTATGAGCTCCGTGTGAGAGCAGTCTTGGTACCAGGCATTGTAGTGGTTAAGACAGATGATGTCAGTGTATTGGGCCTAAAGGTTAAAGGTTGAAGGCAATGTGAATAAATTACTGGTCCTGTGGTAAAGGTGAAAGGGTATATATACACTGTACAAATATTATAAACATTTCCCTATGTTACAGTCCACTATCATACACAGGTAATGAATCAGATCAGCTAGAGTCACCAAGGTGTTGGTGTTGCTATGGCAAAGAAATCTGTTGGATGTTTACTGGTGAGTTGTACCATAAAATTGGGTGACACAATAGTCCGCAGTGTCAATTATTTTATTGCAAGTAATATCCAGCTCATTTAATGGGCAAGTACATTTTTATTCATTTCAAGTGAACCAACATCAGCATTCTAAGACCCAATTGTCTGTCAAGCTTATCACTATACATTCTCAGCCCAATTGTCTGTCAAGCTTATCACTATACATTCTCCACACCACTGTCTGTCAAGCTTATCACTATACATTCTCCACACCACTGTCTGTCAAGCTTATCACTATACATTCTCCACACCACTGTCTGTCAAGCTTATCACTATACATTCTCCACACCACTGTCTGTCAAGCTTATCACTATACATTCTCCACACCATTGTCTGTCAAGCTTATCACTATACATTCTCAGCCCCATTGTCTGTCAAGCTTATCACTATACATTCTCCACACCATTGTCTGTCAAGCTTATCACTATACATTCTCCACACCATTGTCTGTCAAGCTTATCACTATACATTCTCAGCCCCATTGTCTGTCAAGCTTATCACTATACATTCTCAGCCCCATTGTCTGTCAAGCTTATCACTATACATTCTCAGCCCCATTGTCTGTCAAGCTTATCACTATACATTCTCCACACCATTGTCTGTCAAGCTTATCACTATACATTCTCCACACCATTGTCTGTCAAGCTTATCACTATACATTCTCAGCCCCATTGTCTGTCAAGCTTATCACTATACATTCTCCACACCATTGTCTGTCAAGCTTATCACTATACATTCTCCACACCATTGTCTGTCAAGCTTATCACTATACATTCTCCACACCATTGTCTGTCAAGCTTATCACTATACATTCTCAGCCCCATTGTCTGTCAAGCTTATCACTATACATTCTCAGCCCCATTGTCTGTCAAGCTTATCACTATACATTCTCCACACCATTGTCTGTCAAGTTATCACTATACATTCTCACTGTCAAGCTTATCACTATTCTCAGCTTATCCCCATTGTCTGTCAAGCTTATCACTATACATTCTCCACACCATTGTCTGTCCCACTATACATTCTCCACACCATCTGTCAATCACTTACACCATCTGTCAAGCTATCACTATTCTCCACACCATTGTCTGTCAAGCTTATCACTATACATTCTCCACACCACTGTCTGTCAAGCTTATCACTATACATTCTCCACACCATTGTCTGTCAAGCTTATCACTATACATTCTTGTGCTCTTTGTCTGTCAAGCTTATCACTATACATTCTCCACACCATTGTCTGTCAAGCTTATCACTATACATTCTCAGCCCCATTGTCTGTCAAGCTTATCACTATACATTCTCCACACCACTGTCTGTCAAGCTTATCACTATACATTCTCAGCCCCATTGTCTGTCAAGCTTATCACTATACATTCTCCACACCATTGTCTGTCAAGCTTATCACTATATATTCTCCACACCACTGTCTGTCAAGCTTATCACTATACATTCTCCACACCATTGTCTGTCAAGCTTATCACTATACATTCTCCACACCATTGTCTGTCAAGCTTATCACTATACATTCATTATAATCAGAACAATGGTGTGAAGAAACAAATGGAAGTAATTATGGCAGATCAGGATGCAAGTAAGAAGTCCCAGTGATAAGTACTGCAGGAGATGATAAACTTTTCCTATGATGAAGGTCAAAATTTAAGTCAGCATGACGTCCTTTTTATACTTCCCCCTTTCCCCCCTGCCAACTCCCTTAGAAAGATCTTAATATTCTCATTCATTTATATAAAAATGTTCAAAAAACAAAAAAACACAAAAAAGAATTGACTTACCACTTTATCTGAGCTAAAATCAGAGTTGGCTACAAAAGTGACAGGTCTTGTGCTGTCAATAAACCTCACATGAGAAAGAAGAGTTCTGCAAGGGGAGACAACCAAATATAACTTTTTATGTTAAATGGAGAACACGTCAAAAAACTAACTTACATATTAGAACAATTATCATGAGTTAAAATTAAACACATCATTGTTTATTGTTATCATAATTACTGTAAGAAATAAACAGAAATTGAAAATATGCAAATGTTTCCACATATTTCACCCTTGTGACCTTCACAGTGAACAAAGGTCATTCTCTTGAATGAATTTGCAAATCCCTTCATCAAAGCATGCTACTGACCAAGGTTAATGAAATTAATTCATTTGAACAGATGTATATGTCTTTCAAAACCTCTACTCACTGAAAGTAGTATATTGAATTGTCATGTGTTGTGTCCGGTTCATTTGCAACTGACCACAAGATGACCGCTGGTCTGTTTTTATCACGCCTGTACATCTCGTCCATGACCTTGAGATGGTGAGCCAAGGACAAATTGCCAAAGTTGTTGGCCCTTATGAGGAGATAGATAAGAAATCATAGGTATAAAGAAATAAAGGTAAATTTATTTCTTAATGTGCACTGCTGCAAACTCACTCTCTATTAAAGGAAAATAATAGTTTTTAAAAAATCTCTTTAGAAACAGATTGTTTACACCCTTAGTTATATCTATATTGCAATCCTCACAGTTCATGCTGAAGTTTGAAGTATGTTTGAAGTATCAACCCTATTTGGCCCTTGATATCAACCCTATTTGGCCCTAGATATCAACCCTATTTGGCCCTAGATATCAACCCTATTTGGCCTTAGATATCAACTCTATTTGGCCCTAGATATCAACCCTATTTGGCCCTAGATATCAACCCTATTTGGCCCTAGATATCAACTCTATTTGGCCTTAGATATCAACCCTACTTGGCACTAGATATCAACCCTATTTGGCCCTAGATATAAACCCTATTTGGCCCTAGATATCAACCCTATTTGGCCCTAGATATAAACCCTATTTGGCCCTAGATATCAACTCTATTTGTCTCTAGATATCAACCCTATTTGACCCTAGATATCAACCCTATTTGGCCCTTGATATCAACCCTATTTGGCCCTAGATATCAACTCTATTTGGCCCTAGATATCAACCCTATTTGGCCCTTGATATCAACCCTATTTGGCCCTAGATATCAACTCTATTTGGCCCTAGATATCAACCCTATTTGGCCCTAGATATCAACCCTATTAGATATCAACCCTATTTGGCCTTAGATATCAACTCTATTTGGCCCTAGATATCAACCCTATTTGGCCCTAGATATCAACCCTATTTGGCCCTAGATATCAACTCTATTTGGCCTTAGATATCAACTCTATTTGGCCCTAGATATCAACCCTATTTGGCCCTAGATATCAACCCTATTTGGCACTAGATATAAACCCTATTTGGCCTTAGATATCAACCCTATTTGGCCTTAGATATCAACCCTATTTGGCTCTAGATATCAACCCTATTTGGCCTTAGATATCAACCCTATTTGGCACTAGATATAAACCCTATTTGGCCTTAGATATCAACCCTATTTGGCCTTAGATATCAACCCTATTTGGCACTAGATATCAACCTTATTTGGCACTACATATCAACCCTATTTGGCCTTAGATATCAACCCTATTTGGCACTAGATATCAACCCTAATTGGCTCTAGATATCAACCCTATTTGACCCTAGATATCAACCCTATTTGGCCTCATATCAACCCTATTTGGCCTTAGATATCTAGATATCAACCCTATTTGGCCTTAGATATCAACCCTATTTGGCTCTAGATATCAACCCTATTTGGCCCTAGATATCAACCCTATTTGGCCCTAGATATCAACCCTATTTGGCCCTAGATATAAACCCTATTTGGCACTAGATATCAATCCTATTTAGTCCTAGATATCAACCCTATTTAGCCCTAGATATCAACACTGTTTGGCCATAGATATCAACCCTATTTGGCACTAGATATCAACCCTATTTGGCACTAGATATCAACCCTATTTGGTCCTTGATATCAACCCTATTTGGCTCTAGATATCAACTCAATTTAGCTCTAGATATCAACCCTATTTGGCCTTAGATATCAACCCTACTTGGCACTAGATATCAACCCTATTTAGCCCTAGATATCAACCCTGTTTGGCCATAGATATCAACCCTAATTGGCACCAGATATCAACCCTATTTGGCACTAGATATCAACCCTATTTGGTCCTAGATATCAACCCTATTTGGCACTAGATATCAACCCAATTTAGCTGTAGATATCAACCCTATTTGGCCTTAGATATCAACCCTATTTGGCCCTAGATATCAACTCTATTTGGCCTTAGATATCAACACTACTTGGCACGAGATATCAACCCTATTTGGCCCTAGATTAAAACCTATTCGGCCCTAGATATCAACCCTATTTGGCCTTAGATATCAACCTTATTTGGCACTACATATCAACCCTATTTGGCCTTAGATATCAACCCTATTTGGCACTAGATATCAACCCTAATTGGCTCTAGATATCAACCCTATTTGACCCTAGATATCAACCCTATTTGGTCCTCGATATCAACCCTATTTGGCTCTAGATATCAACCCTATTTGGCCTTAGATATCAACTGTATTTGGCCCTAGATATCAACCGTATTTGGCCCTAGATATCAACCATATTTGCCCTAGATATCAACCCTATTTGGCCCTAGATATCAACTGTATTTGGCCCTAGATATCAACCGTATTTGGCCCTAGATATCAACCATATTTGCCCTAGATATCAACCCTATTTGGATCCTATATATCATTTCTATTGGGACAAAGACTTATATATATTTGGCAAGGGCTGCTTGTGATGATAATCTTCATCTCTCAAGCGTTTGATTTGATTTGATCCAAAATCAAAAG
Organism: Ylistrum balloti; assembly: GCF_031769215.1. NCBI lineage: Eukaryota > Metazoa > Mollusca > Bivalvia > Pectinida > Pectinidae > Ylistrum > Ylistrum balloti. The sequence goes on along the minus strand of NW_026782930.1, from coordinate 59,914 downwards.
GAAACAGCTAAGAAACAAGGAACACCTACTTTCAGTCCAAAAATCAACATATCATGGTTTTCTTATCTGTAATTGTAACCCTGGTAAATACTAGCTACAATATACCACTCAGAGAGAATGTAATCCTGGTAAATACTAGCCACAATATACCACTAAGAGAGAATGTAACCCTGGTATATACCAGCCACAATATACCACTCAGAAAGAGAGAATGTAACCCTAGTAAATACTAGCCAAACTATACCACTCAGTTAGAGAGAATGTAACCCTGGTAAATACTAGCCACAATATACCACTCAGATGGAGAGATTGTAACCCTGGTAATTACTAGCCACAATATACCACTCAGAAAGAGAGAATGTAACCCTTGTAAATACTAGCCAAAATATACCACTCAGAGAGAATGTAACCCTGGTAAATACTAGCCACAATATACCACTCAGATAGAGAGATTGTAACCCTTGTAAATACTAGCCAAAATATACCACTCAGCTAGAGAGAATGTAACCCTGGTAAATACTAGCCACAATATACCACTATGCTAGAGAGATTGTAACCCTGGTAAATACTAGCCACAATATACCACTCAGAGAGAAGGTAACCCTGGTGAATACCAGCTACAATATACCACTCAGATAGAGAGAATGTAACCCTGGTAAATACTAGCCACAATATACCACTCAGAGATAATGTAACCCTGGTAAATACTAGCCACAATATACCACTCAGAGAGAATGTAACCCTGGTAAATACTAGCCACAATATACCACTCCGATAGAGAGAATGTAACCCTGGTAAATACTAGCTACAATATACCACTCAGAGAGAGAGAATGTAGAGAGAAATGTAACCCTGGTAAATACTAGCCACAATATACCACTCAGATAGAGAGAATGTAACCCTGGTAAATACTAGCCACAATATACCACTCAGACAGAATGTAACCCTGGTAAATATTAGCCACAATATACCACTCAGAGAGAATGTAACCCTGGTAAATACTAGCTACAATATACCACTCAGATAGAGTGAATGTAACCCTGGTAAATACTAGCTACAATATACCACTCTGCTAGAGAGAATGTAACCCTGGTAAATACTAGCCAAAATATACCACTCTGCTAGAGAGAATATAACCCAGGTAAATACTAGCCACAATATACCACTCAGAGAGAATGTAACCTTGGTAAATACTAGCCACAATATACCACTCAGATAGAGAGAATGTAACCCTGGTAAATACTATCTACAATATACCACTCATATAGAGAGAATGTAACCTTGGTAAATACTAGCCACAATATACCACTCAGCTAGAGAGAATGTAACCCTGGTAAATACTAGCCACAACATACCACTCAGATAGAGCGAATGTAACCCTGGTAAATACTAGCCACAATATACCACTCTGCTAGAGAGAATGTAACCCTGGTAAATACTAGCCACAATATACCACTCAGATAGAGAGAGTGTAACCCTGGTAAATACTAGCCACAATATACCACTCAGAGAGAAGGTAACCCTGGTAAATACTAGTCACAATATACCACTCAGATAGAGAGAGTGTAACCCTGGTAAATACTAGCCACAATATACCACTCAGAGAGAATGTAACCCTGGAAAATACTAGCTACAATATACCACTCAGAGCGAATGTAACCCTGGTAAATACTAGCCACAATATACCACTCAGACAGAAAGAGTGTAACCCTGGTAAATACTAGCCACAATATACCACTCAGAGAGAAGGTAACCCTGGTAAATACTAGCCACAATATACCACTCAGAGAGAATGTAACCCTGGTAAATACTAGCCACAATATACCACTCAGAGAGAATGTAACCCTGGTAAATACTAGCTACAATATACCACTCAGATAGAGAGAATGTAACCCTGGTAAATACTAGCTACAATATACCACTCAGAGAGAATGTAACCCTGGTAAATACTAGCCACAATATACCACTCCGATAGAGAGAATGTAACCCTGGTAAATACTAGCTACAATATACCACTCAGATAGAGAGAATGTAACCCTGGTAAATACTAGCCACAATATACCACTCAGAGAGAATGTAACTCTGGTAAATACTAGCCAAAATATACCACTCTGCTAGAGAGAATATAACCCTGGTAAATACTAGCCACAATATACCACTCAGAGAGAATGTAACCTTGGTAAATACTAGCCACAATATATCACTCAGATAGAGAGAATGTAACCCTGGTAAATACTAGCCACAACATACCACTCAGATAGAGTGAATGTAACCCTGGTAAATACTAGCCACAATATACCACTCTGCTAGAGAGAATGTAACCCTGGTAAATACTAGCCACAATATACCACTCTGCTAGAGAGAATGTAACCCTGGTAAATACTAGCCACAATATACCACTCATATAGAGAGAGTGTAACCCTGGTAAATACTAGCCACAATATACCACTCAGAGAGAATGTAACCCTGGTAAATATTAGCCACAATATACCACTCAGAGAGAATGTAACCCTGGTAAATATTAGCCACAATATACCACTCAGATAGAGAGAATGTAACCCTGGTAAATACTAGCTACAATATACCACTCAGATAGAGAGAATGTAACCTTGGTAAATACTAGCCACAATATACCACTCAGCTAGAGAGAATGTAACCCTGGTAAATACTAGCCACAACATACCACTCAGATAGAGCGAATGTAACCCTGGTAAATACTAGCCACAATATACCACTCAGATAGAGAGAGGGTAACCCTGGTAAATACTAGCCACAATATACCACTCAGAGAGAAGGTAACCCTGGTAAATACTAGCCACAATATACCACTCAGATAGAGAGAGTGTAACCCTGGTAGATACTAGCCACAATATACCACTCAGAGAGAATGTAACCCTGGTAAATACTAGCTACAATATACCACTCAGAGAGAAGGTAACCCTGGTAAATACTAGCCACAATATACCACTCAGAGGGAATGTAACCCTGGTAAATACTAGCGACAATATACCACTCAGACAGAGAGAGTGTAACCCTGGTAAATACTAGCCAAAATATACCACTCAGAGAGAATGTAACCCTGGTAAATACTAGCCACAATATACCACTCAGATAGAGAGAATGTAACCCTGGTAAATACTAGCTACAATATACCACTCAGCAAGAGAGAATGTAACCCTGGTAAATACTAGCCAAAATATACCACTCTGCTAGAGAGAATATAACCCTGGTAAATACTAGCCACAATATACCACTCAGAGAGAATGTAACCTTGGTAAATACTAGCCACAATATACCACTCAGATAGAGAGAATGTAACCCTGGTAAATACTATCTACAATATACCACTCAGATAGAGAGAATGTAACCTTGGTAAATACTAGCCACAATATACCACTCAGCTAGAGAAAATGTAACCCTGGTAAATACTAGTCACAATATACCACTCTGCTAGAGAGAATGTAACCCTGGTAAATACTAGCCACAACATACCACTCAGATAGAGCGAATGTAACCCTGGTAAATACTATCTACAATATACCACTCAGATAGAGAGAATGTAACCTTGGTAAATACTAGCCACAATATACCACTCAGCTAGAGAGAGTGTAACCCTGGTAAATACTAGCCACAATATACCACTCACTAGAGAATGTAACCCTGGTAAATACTAGCCACAATATACCACTCAGATAGAGAGAGTGTAACCCTGGTAAATACTAGCCACAATATACCACTCACAGAGAAGGTAACCCTGGTAAATACTAGCCACAACATACCACTCAGATAGAGCGAATGTAACCCTGGTAAATACTAGTCACAATATACCACTCAGATAGAGCGAATGTAACCCTGGTAAATACTAGTCACAATATACCACTCAGATAGAGAGAGTGTAACCCTGGTAAATACTATCCACAATATACCACTCAGAGAGAATGTAACCCTGGTAAATACTAGCTACAATATACCACTCAGAGAGAAGGCAACCCTGGTAAATACTAGCCACAATATACCACTCAGAGCGAATGTAACCCTGGTAAATACTAGCCACAATATACCACTCAGACAGAAAGAGTGTAACCCTGGTAAATACTAGCCACAATATACCACTCAGAGAGAATGTAACCCTGGTAAATACTAGCCACAATATACCACTCAGAGAGAATGTAACCCTGGTAAATACTAGCTACAATATACCACTCAGATAGAGAGAATGTAACCCTGGTAAATACTAGCCACAATATACCACTCGGATAAAGAGAATGTAACCCTGGTAAAAACTAGCAACAATATACCACTCAGAGAGAAGGTAACCCTGGTAAATACTAGCCACAATATACCACTCAGAGATAATGTAACCCTGGTAAATACTAGCCACAATATACCGCTATGCTAGAGAGATTGTAACCCTGGTAAATACTAGCCACAATATACCACTCAGAGATAATGTAACCCTGGTAAATACTAGCCACAATATACCACTCAGAGAGAAGGTAACCCTGGTAAATACTAGCCACAATATACCACTCAGAGAGAATGTAACCTTGGTAAATACTAGCTACAATATACCACTCAGATAGAGAGAATGTAACCCTGGTAAATACTAGCCACAATATACCACTCAGAGAGAAGGTAACCCTAGTAAATACTAGCCACAATATACCACTCCGATAGAGAGAATGTAACCCTGGTAAATACTAGCCACAATATACCACTCCGATAGAGAGAATGTAACCCTGGTAAATACTAGCCACAATATACCACTCCGATAGAGAGAATGTAACCCTGGTAAATACTAGCCACAATATACCACTCAGAGAGAATGTAACCCTGGTAAATATTAGCCACAATATACCACTCAGATAGAGAGAAGGTAACCCTGGTAAATACTAGCCACAATATACCACTCAGAGAGAAGGTAACCCTAGTAAATACTAGCTACAATATACCACTCAGATATAGAGAGTGTAACCCTGGTTAATACTAGCCACAATATACCACTCAGAGGGAATGTAACCCTGGTAAATACTAACCACAATATACCACTCAGAGAGAAGGTAACCCTGGTAAATACTAGCTACAATATACCACTCAGATATAGAGAGTGTAACCCTGGTTAATACTAGCCACAATATACCACTCAGAGAGAATGTAACCCTGGTAAATACTAGCCACAATATACCACTCAGATAGAGAGAATGTAACCCTGGTAAATACTAGCTACAATATACCACTCAGATAGAGAGAATGTAACCCTGGTAAATACTAACCACAATATACCACTCAGAGAGAATGTAACCCTGGTAAATACTAGCCACAATATACCACTCAGAGAGAATGTAACCCTGGTAAATATTAGCCACAATATACCACTCAGATAGAGAGAAGGTAACCCTGGTAAATACTAGCCACAATATACCACTCAGAGAGAAGGTAACCCTAGTAAATACTAGCTACAATATACCACTCAGATATAGAGAGTGTAACCCTGGTTAATACTAGTACAATATACCACTCAGAGGGAATGTAATACTAGCCACAATATACCACTCAGATAAAGAGAATGTAACCCTGGTAAATACTAGCTACAATATACCACTCAGAGAGAATGTAACCCTGGTAAATACTAGCCACAATATACCACTCAGAGATAATGTAACCCTGGTAAATACTAGCCACAATATACCACTCAGAGAGAATGTAACCCTGGTAAATACTAGCCACAATATACCACTCAGAGAGAAGGTAACCCTGGTAAATACTAGCTACAATATACCACTCAGAGAGAAGGTAACCCTGGTAAATACTAGCCACAATATACCACTCAGAGAGAATGTAACCCTGGTAAATACTAGCTACAATATACCACTCAGAGGGAATGTAACCCTGGTAAATACTAGCTACAATATACCACTCAGAGAGAATGTAACCCTGGTAAATACTAGCTACAATATACCACTCAGAGAGAATGTAACCCTGGTAAATACTAGCTACAATATACCACTCAGATAGAGAGAATGTAACCCTGGTAAATACTAGCCACAATATACGACTCGGATAAAGAGATCTTCTCTTTAGCCTGAATGCTTAAATATAAAATGAGTAAACCAGGGGTCCTGTTATATAACCATCCACAAGGTTTTCAAAATAAAATATAAATTGACACTGGTATACATACTGATAAAAGATTTAACTTACTCTCACAAATATAAAATTTTCTGAAACAGATTTGAGTTTGTTGCACATTTTATGAAACAGACCATACTTTGATGCATTTTCTGAAACAGAAGTTGCAGTCATTTTGACTTCATGTCTTACTTTCTGATTCCCACTCCTGGACTCTCATTGATGACCACAATCCCCTGTTGGTCAGCCATGTCCATAATTTCTTCGGCATATGGATAGTGTGAGGTTCGGAAACAGTTGGCCCCCAGCCACTTCAAAAGGTTAAAATCTTTTGCGATAAGGGCAAAATCCAATCCCTTTCCTCGTATCTGTAACAACAGTGAGGACATCGTAACAGCAACAGAAGTAAGAAAATGAAAGCGGATGCGGTGCTATTTTGAGTGACGACTCATAAGTGTACCAAATCAATGATTCCAAGCATAATTAAATAAAGACAAAATGAGTAGTGGCACACATAGATATACCCTGGATCATAGTGGTCAAGGGGTGACCATTGACTTTAACACTTGACTAATGACCACCAAATTCTAATCAGGTGTAGATGCTGGTAGTATAATGCAATGGTGCAAATATGGACCAAAAACTGTTCAGGAGTTAAGGAGATGTCTTGTACACAAGGTTATCACACACGCTTGAGTGCATGATAAAAATGTACACACTCATGTACAGACAAAGTGACAACTATATACAGTGCCTTATATAAAATGAGGATGTAATAATTTTTACATAACACTTTATAGAAGAGAGATACACTACACTGTAAACAGACTGCAAGTTAAAAACTAAAGGAAAGAAGCCCTGGGACAATGGATGGTAATGTACCCACCTCTGTACACATACAATGTACCCACCACTGTACACATAGAATGTACACACCACTGTACACATACAATGTACCCACCTCTGGACACATACAATGTACCCACTTCTGGACACATAGAATGTACCCACCTCTGGACACATAGAATGTACCCACCTCTGGACACATATAATGTACCCACCACTGTACACATACAATGTACCCACCACTGTACACATACAATGTACCCACCACTGTACACATACAATGTACCCACCACTGTACACATACAATGTACCCACCACTGTACACATACAATGTACCCACCACTGTACACATAGAATGTACCCACCTCTGGACACATACAATGTACCCACCTCTGGACACATAGAATGTACCCACCTCTGGACACATACAATGTACCCACCACTGGACACATAGAATGTACCCACCTCTGGACACATACAATGTACCCACCACTGTAAACATAGAATGTACCCACCACTGTACACATACAATGTACCCACCACTGGACACATAGAATGTACCCACCTCTGGACACATACAATGTACCCACCTCTGGACACATACAATGTACCCACCACTGTACACATACAATGTACCCACCTCTGGACACAAACAATGTACCCACCTCTGGACACAAACAATGTACCCACCTCTGGACACATAGAATGCACCCACCACTGTACACATACAATGTACCCACCACTGTACACATACAATGTACCCACCACTGGACACATAGAATGTACCCACCTCTGGACACATACAATGTACCCACCTCTGGACACATAGAATGTACCCACCTCTGGACACATACAATGTACCCACCTCTGGACACATACAATGTACCCACCTCTGGACACATACAAAGTACCCACCACTGGACACATAGAATGTACCCACCTCTGGACACATACAATGTACCCACCTCTGGACACATAGAATGTACCCACCTCTGGACACATACAATGTACCCACCTCTGGACACATACAATGTACCCACCTCTGGACACATAAAATGTACCCACCTCTGGACACATAAAATGTACCCACCTCTGGACACATAGAATGTACCCACCACTGTACACATACAATGTACCCACCACTGGACACATAGAATGTACCCACCTCTGGACACATACAATGTACCCACCACTGTACACATAGAATGTACCCACCACTGGACACATAGAATGTACCCACCACTGTACATATACAATGTACCCACCACTGTACACATAGAATGTACCCACCACTGTACACATACAATGTACCCACCACTGGACACATAGAATGTACCCACCTCTGGACACATACAATGTACCCACCACTGTACACATACAATGTACCCACCACTGGACACATAGGATGTACCCACCTCTGGACACATACAATGTACCCACCTCTGAACACATACAATGTACCCACCACTGGACACATACAATGTACCCACCGCTGTACACATACAATGTACCCACCGCTGTACACATACAATGTACCCACCTCTGAACACATAAAATGTACCCACCACTGGACACATAAAATGTACCCACCACTGTACACATAGAATGTACCCACCTCTGGACACATACAATGTACCCACCTCTGAACACATAAAATGTACCCACCACTGTACACATAGAATGTACCCACCTCTGGACACATACAATGTACCCACCTCTGAACACATAAAATGTACCCACCTCTGGACACATACAATGTACCCACCTCTGGACACATACAATGTACCCACCTCTGAACACATAAAATGTACCCACCACTGTACACATAGAATGCACAATATATATCATGTGATAAAAAACTGATGAATGCTCCCTGAAAGCAACTTTATCTGACACAAAATTTTAACAAAGGGCAGTAACTCTGTAATTAAGGGGTTGCGGCCTGGCCCTGAATTTGGAACACTGCACATTGTCTTAGAATAATCAATGCATACACCCAGTTTCATTATCCAAGTTTAAATGCAAGCAAAGTAATGCTGCAGACACAAAATTTTAACAAAGGGCAGTAACTCTGTAATTGAGGGGTTAAGGGCCCTGAATTTGGTACACTGCACATCCCCCTAGTTTTTTCATCAAATTTCATGATCCTCACCTAAATGTGGGCAAAGTTATGCCTTGTATGTGAAATGACTGATGGATGGACAATTATATGCTCCCTGAACATTTTTCAGATAGCATCAAAGCTCTTTTTCTGGATACATGTATCACTGACACTTTAAGCAATGTAAGATTTCCTTGCCTCACCCCTTTCATAACTCTGAACAACATCAACGATACAAAGCTTTCTAATAATAACACATACCATATATAAGAATACCAGAAGGGCAAGAGAAAAGTAATTGTTCACTTCTATGTTGGTGAGATAGGAGGAGATACAATTTTCTTTGCTGGGTCAATTACCCTGTCAACTGTTTGGGTTATTTTCACATACAATCTGGAGCAATCAGGGTAAAATGCCTCCGACAATTTATCAGCCCACCCAGATCTATTACAGGTTTAGTAGAAGTATCAACATAACTATATCCTTGTCCAGTAATAAGCCCACCCAGATCTATTACAGGTTTAGTAGAAGTATCAACATAACTATATCCTTGTCCAGTAATAAGCCCACCCAGATCTATTACAGGTTTAGTAGAAGTATCAACATAACTATATCCTTGTCCAGTAATAAGCCCACCCAGATCTATTACAGGTTTAGTAGAAGTATCAACATAACTATATCCTTGTCCAGTAATAAGCCCATCCAGATCTATTACAGGTTTAGTAGAAGTTTAAAAATTCAGTATTGTTCTGAAAATGCCCCACCCCTACCCACCACCCTCTTATCTGAGGTGCTGAAGTAGACTTCCTTGTTAGATATTTAACATGTCACCACACCACCTTCATGAATGTTGTAACAAATTATATGTTCTGTAAGAATCACCTATGTTACCCACATCTGAATCCTCATGTTTCGCTACACCATGACAATAAAATGGCCGATCGTTGATAAGCAACTGGGTATCTGTGATTTTGACCTCTCTGATACCAAACCGTTGGCGATAAACATCAGATATTCCACTGGTCATTATGGTCAAGTTCATCTGTAACAAAAGCAGCAAAACTTAAGGCAAGTTATAATTTTTATCAAATATCTAGGTCAGATTCTGAATTCTCTCTTAAATATCTAGGTCAGGTTCTGAATTCTCTCTTAAATATCTAGGTCAGATTCTGAATTCTCTCTTAAATATCTAGGTCACATTTCTGAATTTTACCTCAAATATCTTGGTCAGGTGTTCATTTTATCTTAAAGTATTGGTAAGGTTCCAGTTTATATCACAAACATCTTGATTAATCTTTACCCTCATCTTCATGTGTAATATCGAGTTAAAATTAAAAAATCAAGGTCAAATTTTGAAAACAATTCAAAGCATTCAGCATAAGTTCCTCTGAATTCTAAGTATTGTACCAATGATGTGTAAACTTGTGTAGTCTAAATATCCAGGCCATTACAATGCACTTATACCCAAGATAGATTCATTACTTATATACGGAGACAGATAAATCTTTATGTAAGATATTGAAATCTGTTTAAATAAGACAAATATTTTTCTAAAACTAAGACAAATAAATGTTTAACTAAGATATTAAAATCTTAACTAAGACAGATATTATTTTTTGGAAATAAGATAGTGAAATTAAATTAAAGGTCTTAATACAATGACACTTTTTATAAAATTTTTCATGTTTGTAAATTGTTGCAATATTTGTGGATATTTGCCAAGCTTGACCTTGAATGTGTAGAGATATCCAGGGGATGTGCTGTTCATCGTGTACGGCCACCAGAAGTGTCCATTGTTCACTGTAATAGTGTCCTGAAACTGATTACTGTGACCCACCACCCGCCCCTCACGGTCAATGATTTCTACAGCTAGCTGGACATGTCCAGGCTGACCACTAGTGACCACTGTATATTTCACCAAACCTGTCGAACCAGAATAGTAAATTTTATGTGAAGGATTGTACAAAAGACACATAAATACATTAAAACAGTGAAAAACATTTGATATCATATTCAAGTTAAAAGTAGAAAATGTGATATTAACCAGAACATGCCATTAACAGTAGATGTGTCTGATGCCAAATTTGCTTCATTTTCTTTTCTTTGTTTTTTCTTTTTTTCTTCTTTTTTCTTTTCTTTTTTTAATTTTTTCACTTTTTTTAATCTGCTCATTTATCAAGAACATGTGACGTTAACCATATGTGACATTCGCTAGATTTTAGTGAACATATGTAATATACAGAGGATTTTCCATCAGTTTCTATTAATACACTCAATTAATAAATCTTGTACAAACATAAAATATTTGGGAACAAGAGACTCTAGGGGATCTTGGCGTCCACCATTGTTTGATCTTTATATCCTCTTTGAAAGTTGGATCTTTTCCGTTCTTTTCTCTGTTTTTGGTTTTAATGGTAAGACATTTGAATATTCCTTTGCAGAAATAGTAATGATAATCTTTAACTGCCAAGTCCAAAATGGCTGCCTGAAAGCCATTTGGTTTCTTCTGATTAATCCCAAAATTAAATGAGCACAAGTAGACACCAATGGGAACAAATATATAAAATTTGATAGATATCCATTCAGTATTTCTTAAGAAATAGCAATAACAATCTTTACTAGGCAAAATCCAAGATGGCTGCCTGTCAGCCATTTTGTTTTTTTGGTCAGTCCCAAACTCAAACAAGCACAAATTGGGACCAAAAGGAACCTATACAAGAACTTTGAGAAAGATCTATTGATAGTTCTCAAAAAATACTGATAACAAACTTTTAAAGTCAAAATCCCAGATGGCAGCTTTAAGACCATTTTTGGTTTTTTATCAGTACCACAATCAAACAGGCACAACTTCATTGAAAAAAGCCTTAGCGGTAGTTTAGAATAGTCTGTTGCATCTTAGGATCGATAAGTCATTGAGTTTAATTCTAGAATGACTGCCATGCTTTTCTATGATAAGAATGACTTCGAGCAACTTACAAGAAATAATATGGGACTATAAGAATTTTGTCAGCATGTAAGGTCCTTTGTTAATATCTAACAGCACAGACACCGATGGAGATATTGTTAAGTAAACTGTACGTAACATCAGGCTTTATATCTGTACGTAGACAATCTTTGAAGGCTCCCAAGCCTAACAAGTTCAATAATTACTATTTTACGTTTTTGAAACATGTCAATGAAATAAAGGATTATCTGTGTTTAATTCGTTCAAACCTTATTTTAAATGTTTCACTGATGATCTTAATAAATTGCCTTCCTTTGTCAGCTGTATCAACAAACTTTGGTCAACTTAACAGTTACCACACATCGTAAAAATGGGTGCAGCTTATATCCCGGTGTGTCTGATATGTGGATCAAATAAAAAAAATCGCTAAAAACCAGCCCTGCAGCTTATACTCGAGTGTGGTTTATAGTCCAGAAAATATGGTAACCCTCTAGTGGTGGACCAGACCCTAGAGCCAATTATTACATCATGATTCTGTAATCTCTTTACACACATCAATACTAAACATGGTTATGAGATGGTGATTTATACAAAATTTCCCTTTCAGGGCCCCACCCCTCAGGCCCTGGGCACCAAGGACACACAATTTATAAAAAATATGTTCACTAAGATTCAGAAACAAAATCACTAGTGACATAAACAACAAATAGCTCAAATGGTTCTACCCAATCAGAGGCCAAGCCATCTTCAATTTATTAAGGTCGCAGCCAATCAGAGGCCAAGCCATCTTAAATTTATTAAGGTCGCAGCCAATCAGAGGCCAAGCCATCTTAAATTTATTAAGGTCGAAGCCAATCAGAGGCCAAGCCATCTTAAATTTATTAAGGTCGCAGCCAATCAGAGGCCAAGCCATCTTAAATTTATTAAGGTCGCAGCCAATCAGAGGCCAAGCCATCTTAAATTTATTAAGGTCGCAGCCAATCAGAGGCCAAGCCATCTTAAATTTATTAAGGTCGCAGTGAATACCACATATAAAAGTTGTAAATTACCTCGAATGACTAACAATGAACATAAGGAATACCGTTTGATCTGTACACTTTTCTATCTCTGGGTTATTTCTAAATCTAACACATTAATTGTCAATTTGGGCCGAAGTTTTACATTAGTTTCGATGATTGGCCCATTAGTAAAAAGTGTATAGTTGTTGTTACCATTTCCACCCTGCAAATTGGTAGCTATAATCACATCTTCAATATAAGTCTTGGGTGTGGTATAAATTTGAATATGGCGGTGAAGTCCTGCATAGTTAAAGAAATCCATCTGTAAATTCTGGACAAAATAGCCAGTAGGATATCTGGAAAAGTAAAAATTTTGGTATAGTTATCTCCCAGATCAGTCAACGGCTGCGAGTTAAACAACTTGGCATAAAGAACACACTGACAAATGAAACTACCAAGACACAGAATTCTGCACCAGGCAAGGAAAGCTGTGCTAAACATTATGCAAGGATGTAATCATCTAATTTTTGACCTGAAACCTGTAATCTATTCAATCATTGTAGACTTTTGTTTTAAATACTTGGTTATCTATAGTTGTACTAAGCTAAAAAAGGCACTTTACTTGACGTTTGAAGAAAATTCACTCGTAGACTACTTTTCTGACGGCAAAGTTGATGGCATGATTGGGTAATAACGTGGGCTATTTCCAGAATTTTTTCCTTTGCTGTAAGGTACTTCTCTCAAGTATATCTCAATCATCACCAAAAATCATAATTTGGAATTTCATCTTGGTAGATCACATTTTTAGAACCAGAAAAAAAATATTTCAGCTTGTTTCTTGTTTTTAGAAAAACTAGCTATTCAGGAGTACATCGCACAGGTCCCACCCCTAACCCCACCCCCACCCCATCCTTGATCATCAAAAGAACTTGAAAAGTTCTCTATCTAAGAATAAAAATCTTGGAAAATGTTAAATAACTGAAGATGGTAATATAGAGGAGTTTAGTCCTGTGCATGGAATTTAGACTAAAAAATGATGAATTTAAAAATATATAACAATCAATAGTGAAAAGTTTAGAGCTAAATCTGTTTGTCCTAAATAGCCCTTTTGTGTATGTGTGAGTGAAAGAGGTTCATACCTGTTAATATCATGTTGGTACTGGATAGTCCTGTGTCTGAGGGATCTGTACCTGTTAATATCATGTTGGTACTAGTTAGTCCTGTGTTTGACGGGGAGGGACCCATACCTGTTAATACCATGCTGGTACTAGATAGTCCTGTGTCTGAGGGATCTGTACCTGTTAATATCATGTTGGTACTGGATAGTCCTGTGTCTGAGGGATCTGTACCTGTTAATATCATGTTGGTACTAGTTAGTCCTGTGTCTGAGGGATCTGTACCTGTTAATATCATGTTGGTACTAGTTAGTCCTGTGTTTGACGGGGAGGGACCCATACCTGTTAATAGCATGCTGGTACTGGATAGTCCTGTGTCTGAGGGATCTGTACCTGTTAATATCATGTTGGTACTGGATAGTCCTGTGTCTGAGGGATCTGTACCTGTTAATATCATGTTGGTACTAGTTAGTCCTGTGTCTGAGGGATCTGTACCTGTTAATATCATGTTGGTACTGGATAGTCCTGTGTCTGAGGGATCTGTACCTGTTAATATCATGTTGGTACTGGATAGTCCTGTGTCTGAGGGATCTGTACCTGTTAATATCATGTTGGTACTAGTTAGTCCTGTGTTTGACGGGGAGGGACCCATACCTGTTAATACCATGCTGGTACTGGATAGTCCTGTGTCTGAGGGATCTGTACCTGTTAATACCATGCTGGTACTGAATAGTCCTGTGTCTGAGGGATCTGTACCTGTTAATATCATGTTGGTACTAGTTAGTCCTGTGTCTGAGGGATCTGTACCTGTTAATATCATGTTGGTACTAGTTAGTCCTGTGTTTGATGGGGAGGGACCCATACCTGTTAATATCATGTTGGTACTGGATAGTCATGTGTTTGAGGGAGATGGATCTGTACTTGTTAATATCATGTTGGTACTAGTTAGTCCTGTGTTTGACGGGGAGAGACCCATACCTTTTAATATCATGTTGGTACTGGATAGTCCTGTGTTTGAGGGAGATGGATCTGTACTTGTTAATATCATATTGGTAATAGATAGTCCTGTGTTTGACTGGGAGGGACCAATACCTGTTAATATCATGTTGTTACTGGATAGTCCTGTGTTTGAGGGAGATGGATCTGTACTTGTTAATATCATATTGGTAATAGATAGTCCTGTGTTTGACGGGGAGGGACCATTACCTGTTAATATCATGTTGGTACTAGTTAGCCCTGTGTCTGAGGGATCTGTACCTGTTAATACCATGCTGGTACTGGATAGTCTTGTGTCTGAGGGATCTGTACCTGTTAATATCATGTTGGTACTAGTTAGTCCTGTATCTGAGGGATCTGTACCTGTTAATACCATGCTGGTACTGGATAGTCCTGTGTCTGAGGGATCTTTACCTGTTAATATCATGTTGGTACTGGATAGTCCTGTGTCTGAGGGATCTGTACCTGTTAATATCATGTTGGTACTAGTTAGTCCTGTGTCTGAGGGATCTGTACCTGTTAATACCATGCTGGTACTGGATAGTCCTGTGTCTGAGGGATCTGTACCTGTTAATATCATGTTGGTACTAGTTAGTCCTGTGTCTGAGGGATCTGTACCTGTTAATATCATGTTGGTACTAGTTAGTCCTGTGTCTGAGGGATCTGTACCTGTTAATACCATGCTGGTACTGGATAGTCCTGTGTCTGAGGGATCTGTACCTGTTAATATCATGTTGGTACTAGTTAGTCCTGTGTCTGAGGGATCTGTACCTGTTAATACCATGCTGGTACTGGATAGTCCTGTGTCTGAGGGATCTGTACCTGTTAATATCATGTTGGTACTAGTTAGTCCTGTGTCTGAGGGATCTGTACCTGTTAATATCATGTTGGTACTAGTTAGTCCTGTGCCTGAGGGATCTGTACCTGTTAATACCATGCTGGTACTGGATAGTCCTGTGTCTGAGGGATCTGTACCTGTTAATATCATGTTGGTACTAGTTAGTCCTGTCTGAGGGAGATGGATCTGTACCTGTTAATACCATGCTGGTACTGGATAGTTCTGTGTCTGAGGGATCTGTACCTGTTAATATCATGTTGGTACTAGTTAGTCCTGTGTCTGAGGGATCTGTACCTGTTAATACCATGCTGGTACTGGATAGTCCTGTGTCTGAGGGATCTGTACCTGTTAATATCATGTTGGTACTAGTTAGTCCTGTCTGAGGGAGATGGATCTGTACCTGTTAATATCATGTTGGTACTAGTTAGTCCTGTGTTTGACGGGGAGGGATCCATACCTGTTAATATCATGTTGGTACTGGATAATCCTGTGTTTGAGGGAGATGGATCTGTACTTGTTAATATCATGTTGGTATATGATATTCCTGTGTTTAAGGGGAAGGGACCAATACCTGTTCATATCATGTTGTTACTGGATAGTCCTGTGTTTGAGGGGGAGGGATTAGTACCTGTTGATATTATGTTGGTACTGGATTGTTCCAGGTGGAAGGGTAGTTGGTGTCAATGTGTTGTTGATGGCTATTGTCACTCTGTTGCTGCCTCCAAACATGATTGGTATGTCCCAGTGAGTTATTTCCCCTTCAAATGGCAAGTGACCTCCTTCATGTTGAACCAGCTGTACTGAATTGACCCACTGCAATGTAGACCAAATACTCAGGTTCAGAAGTTTTGGTTATATCTTTAATATATCAAATATTCTATGGGATAATTTTACCACAAGCTCAAACATCCATTGGGATCATTTAACTGAAATTTCAAAACGATGATGGACAGAAGGACTAACAGATAATTGATGGAGGGCAATTTGAACATCCCACCATCATCAGATGTATGACCAAAAATACTAAAACTGGATTTCTTCTTTAAATTACATGTACTTAGAATGAGAGTGTGTAAAAGACTGGAAATATTGATGTACAAGTGTTCACCGACATACAGCGTTTTCTTTTTTTTATATACAGAGAATATACCCGATAAGTTAACATTACCACAACAGCATTGTAGTGGGCACTATCAACACGTAGCACAACACGTTTAGATGTCCAGTCCTGGGGTAGGAAGAACTCACGCTCATACCATGCCCAGCCTACAAAGTCACGGATCTTCTTCTCTTGTGTGATGTCATTGTAGCTTGCGGGAACTGGCATTGGAATTACCTCCCCTTTCTGGTAAAGAGAATACAGAGTACAGAAACAATATCTTGTTTCACTTAACAATTTCAACAAATAATACAACATGATTGCAAAATTTTTTTGTTTCCATAATTTTGTTGTCTGTATGACTAGACATAAAGTATATAGTATATATATGTAACAGAACAAGGACAAATATCATGCCTCAAGACCTCTAAGTTAATGAGAACTCATTTAAAGATTTGAACAGGTCATGGCAAAGGCCAGATGAGCTAAAAAACCACATTTCTGCCGAGTAACCAGCAGACATCAAACTAAGGTGTCCAATTCTACCTATAGCCACTAGGTCAAATGACCCATCAGCTGAGTGACAGAGACCGTATTCATTACGATGTACAAGCCACAATGACACATCAGCTGAGTGACAGAGACCGTATTCATTACGAGGTACAAGCCACAATGACCCATCAGCTAGGAAACAAAGGCCTTATTTAACACTAAATAAATGCCTTTACTGAACTGTCAATTGAGTTTTGACGGAGATTGATTTAAGACTTTGTACAAGACATATCGACCATCAGCCGAGTGACAGAGAATGCATCTAACATTATATACATGCTACACTGACCTGTCACCCGAGTGACAGAAACTGTATTTAACACTATATACAAGCCACACTGACCCACTAGCCGAATGACAGAGAATGTATTTACCATTAGCTGTAACAAATTTCATTTAAAACATGTTGATGAAAATTTTGTATTAAAAAAATTATTTAAATTAAACACATCCAAGAGTACAGGACTGGATGGATTACCAGCTAGGTTTCTTAAAGATGCTGCCTCAATCATTAAAATCCATCTCACCTTTCTGATCAACATGTCTATTTCGTTGGGTGTTGTTCCTGATGAATTAAAAATAGCTAAGGTTAAACCACTTTATAAGAAGAAAGATAGACTAAATGCTGAAAACTATCGTCCTGTTAGTATTCTAAGTATTGTATCTAAAATTCTAGAATGTGCTGTTTATAGCCAGTTAGAGACATTCCTAGTCAGAAATAACTTACTGTATGAATTCCAGTCAGGATTCAGAAGCAAATACTCAACAGATACGTGTTTAATACATCTGATTGATCATATTAAGTCTCAGAATGCTAAAGGTCTTTTTACAGGTATGGTTTTACTTGATTTGCAGAAAGCATTTGATACGGTAGACCATAAAATTTTATGTGACAAACTCTCTGTTCTTGGTGTAAAATCGCTAGACTGGCTTCAGTCTTATCTCACTGGAAGGAAACAAATTGTGAATATAAACGGAACAGTTTCAGAGTCTTGTAACCTAGGTTGCGATGTACCCCAAGGCAGTTTGCTAGGGCCTTTACTATTTCTGATATATGTAAATGACATGCAAGTGTGTATTAATCCAAGCTGCAAGATAATATTGTACGCTGACGACTCTGCAATATTATTCTCCCACAGAGACCCAGCAGTTATTTCTCAAACTTTGTCTTTGATGTTGAATTCCTGTCAAGATTGGTTAGTTGATAACAAACTTTCATTGCATTTAGGTAAAACAGAAAGCATTCTATTTGGTCCAAAAAGGAAATTAGACTCTGAAATTGTGTGTAATATTATTCTCCCACAGAGACCCAGCAGTTATTTCTCAAACTTTGTCTTTGATGTTGAATTCCTGTCAAGATTGGTTAGTTGATAACACACTTTCATTGCATTTAGGTAAAACAGAAAGCATTCTATTTGGTCCAAAAAGGAAATTAGACCCAGTGGCAAAAAATTCAGATTTTAAAATTGTGTGTAATAATCATGTAATTGAAGTCAAAAGATGTGTGAAATATCTTGGCATAGACATCAACGATTCATTATTGGGTGAAGAAATTGTAGATTCAATTGTCAAAAAGGTCAACCAACGTCTCAAATTTTTGTATAGAAATGAACAGTGTTTATCTTTTAGGTCAAGAAAAACTCTATGTTCTTCTTTGATTTTATGTAACTTTGACTACGCATGTACTAGTTGGTACGAAGGTTTATCGAAAAAACTTAAAAAGAATTTACAAGTAGCACAAAACAAAGTAATTAGATTTATTTTGAATGTTCACAATAGGTACAGTCTGACACATAATGATTTTCTTCAGGTAAACATGCTTGATGTTGTTTCAAGAGTAAGTCAGCTCAGAATGAATCGTATGTTTAATATTTTCCATGAAAAAGCTCCGAATTATATGTATGCATCTTTTGAAAAAAATCCACGTCTGCAAAATACTTGTTCATCAACATATAATTTTACTCTGCCAATGATTCATGGAGCTGAATATACATCCTTTTGTTTTGTCGGAGCTAAAGAATGGAATCTACTTCCAGAAAATACAAAAACAATATCCAAAAAAGTTAGATTCAAATCTCAAGTAAATCGTCACTTTCAAGACAAAATGAAAGAGAAACATAACAGTGATTATGTTTACTATTGAGACAGATAATTTTTTTTTTATATACATTTTGAAGGACCCCAACGGAAATAAGCGTATATTATTACGCTTTTTGGGCTATCCTTGGATAGATTTGTTTAACATATATATCAGCTGTCTTTATTGTGATTTAATGTTCCGGTGTTGCATGTTTTATTTATGTCAATTTTTCACCTTATGTACTATGTAACATGTATTTTATTTATCATGCTTTGTATACATTTGTGCAAATCTTTCCTGAATAAATTTACTATTATTATTATTATTATTATATAACACTATATACAAGCCACACTGACCCATCAGCTGAGTGACAGAGACCATATCTAACATACACAAGCCACACTGACCCATCAGCTGAGTGACAGAGACCATATCTAACATACACAAGCCACACTGACCCATCAGCCGAGTGACAGAGAGTGTATTTAACACTATATACATGCTACACTGACCTGTCACCCGAGTGACAGAGACTATATCTAACATTATATACAGGCCACACTGACCTGTCAGCCGAGTGACAGAGAATGTATTGGCATCCAATTTAAAGAAAGGCCCATAACTGTGCAATAAAGAGTTTGTGAACCCTGACTTTCATGCACTTCACATTGTGTTGACATGACCAATGAATACACATACACAAAGTTTCCTTCTTATAGTTTATTAAATGAAATAATTTTTTAATAAATGGCCACAACACTGTGACTGAAGGGTGTTGGGTCCCGACTTTAATACACTGCACATCATCTTAGTATGACCAATGTATACACCAAGTTTCATGATTCTTGCTTATATTAACTGTGGGCAAATTTAAGCGCTAGACATGAAAGGACGGACTGCCAGACAAAGTGCCAACTATATGCTCCCTTGAAAACTTTCGGGAAGATTAAAAGCTGTTGGGAACAACTTGAGGAGAAGTCCCAAGACAAAAATAAAAACACGGATAGCTCGAATCTGAACCCTTCGATTTCTGACCAACGAAAGTGATGCGAAAATTAGTAAATTATATGTATATCGGATTTTAGAAAACTGTGTTTTATAAAGAGAACACAAAGTTGTACGATACAAAGAAATCTCGAAAATCGAGAGGCTCCTGAGTTTCTAAGTTTCTTCAAGTTATGCCTACGTGTCTGAGGGGAGCTGAATACCACTTTTCCTTGAAACCCTGGTTTCTGTTCGGAGAGTCATCCACACGGAAATCCCACATACCGTCCAGGAGTTTGACAGTTCGGCTCTCGGAGTCCTTCGGATACAGCATTCCGAACGGATCGAGACATGTGCATGTGTAAATATAACTGACAAGTATCAGGGAACTAACTAACAAGTCGTAGATCATTTCCGATGAAATTTCACATATGCACATTTACGCGGCCATTTTGAAAGATCACATGACTTTCCCCGGAGCATCTCGGGATTCTTTAAAAGTGTCTTCTACTGTGAAAAAAAAATGTACGGAAGCCTTGTAGTACAAAGAATACGTACAGTACAGTAGTTACCGTGTTGTTCGGTGTACCAGACCAACTACAACATCAACTAACATTTTATTTCAAAATGTGATCCCAATCCCATTTTCATTGTTCATGTATGAATGAACAAACTACCTAACTATGTTTACGTGGAAAGACAAAAATATTACCGAAGGCACATCCCCCCCCCTCTCTCTCTTTTTAAATAATGTTTGCTTGCTTTTGACTCTGTCTTTTCTAGTACCGAGTATGGGAATGCATTTGGTTATGTCATTTAAACACTTGTATAGCCCTTTAGACTTTTGGAGGCGTTCCCTTGTGTGTAAGTTGTCAGATCGTGTAACAATATAACGCAGATGAACACTTATAGGGTACGTCGCTCCAGTGTTTTTTAGCCGCGATTTGAAGGAGTTTAGGCAGTTTGCAGAAATCACTACTTCCGACAGACTGTACAACTCTGTTATTAAATACGTTTTTGTGGTAGTTAACCTATACCGTGGTTTCATCATGTTTCTTGGAATGTTCTCTAACAGAGTTAACGGGAGCCCTAGTGAACAATTTCTTTTGCTCCACAACATCGACACTGTTCCTAATTTTGTAGACTTGAACAATGGCCACCCGTTTTTCCCCCTATATTGCAGACTTGGTAAGCCAAGTGACTGGGGCCGTTGTTCATACTGGCTAAG
Organism: Ylistrum balloti; assembly: GCF_031769215.1. Classification (NCBI taxonomy): domain Eukaryota; kingdom Metazoa; phylum Mollusca; class Bivalvia; order Pectinida; family Pectinidae; genus Ylistrum; species Ylistrum balloti. The sequence continues at coordinate 38,001 of NW_026782930.1, read as the reverse complement.
CCGCACACTCTCTCGGTAGCTCTCCTCTGGACGTTTTCAGTCATAACTTTATCTTTGTTAAGTATTGGGCTTCAGACACACGTTGTACATTGTGTAAGTGTATGTGTGTCGCTTACTATGTTTGTATTATGAGATGTTTATACTGAATATGAAATTGAGAAAGTTGCAGTCCTTCCTGTACAACTTCATATGCCGGGGAAAAAACAAACAAACAAAACAAAAACAAACAATTAAAAGAAAGTTGGGCAAATATTTGTCAAAACAATGCAGTAATTACATTCAGGTTAAACATGGGATGTATACTTCGGGTCTCAACTTCAGATGTTTGAAAGTACATGATGTTTTCCGTTTGTTTGTTTCTCCTTTCCTTTTTTCTGGTGTCCACTTTCGATTTTCCATTCATTGTGTCTTGTGTGATGGCACTGGATAACCTAGTGAGTATGGTCTGGATCCAAACAAACAAATGGTCGTTGCACGCATGTTACTGGAATAGATACATGATCAATGAAGTAAAAAGGACAGTACGGACAAGTGAGGCAACCTGCCTCTTTATCAAGACACAAATATTACATCAATTACATCACATCCATAGAACATAAAACAAATACAAAGTTATAAATCTAAATCGAGAGCGGAGGTGTTAATTTAGGTGTCTCGATAATCCCTTCGGGCGATGGACTCCGCGGGCGATTTATAAGGGATCAAATGCCAAGTAAGACGGAAGTATATTCTACCAGAAATCAGCAAATTAATACTAAATGGACAGAAACATGGAAAATTGGAAAGATTTAACAACCTAAATCAAATTATAGATAAATCAAATGTCAAACCAAAAGCTTTAGGACAAATAAATTAGGAACCAAAGAATTAAAAAGAAAACAGACTGCTCGTCGAATTCCCAAGAAAAATTGACAACTTAGACAAATATAAACGGTAAACAGAATGGTCGAAGGGAGACAACTCCCAAACATCAGAAACCTACACGATATCGCACACAGCAGGTGGGATACCCAGGGAGACTGTGTCAAAGAGGATTACAACTGCCCGTCTCAGTCAATAGTGCATACTGACACCTCATGAGGTATGTGGTGTCCTTCTATGGGCCCCATCCCCTGCATTCACATTTGTGAAATTACACGAAACAATACAAATAAATTAAGCAACACACACAAGTAAACACGCCCCTTCAAGTATTTATTAAAACAAACGAATAAATAGGAAGGAAAATACACATTTAAGCCAGTATTGATCGAACATAAAGGGAACCTCCGTGTACAATGGTCATGGACTGGTTTACAGTCAGATTCGTGTCTTGTTCCCTTGCTTGTAGCATATGGAACCCTGTTAGGTAGGGCAATGGGATAAACAGTTCTCGATAACTAATGTACAGAACTGTATATCTAACACTGGCTATTGGGTCTAAAACTCGAAATCTAAAATCTCACACAATTTAACACAACACAAACATACAAACCAAATAAACACTTTACAAGACCTCCCAACTTCCACCACCTCACCACCTCACCCAACCATCCAACACATGCATGCACAAAGTATCTCTCTGTCTCCGAAATCTTAAATCTCTCTTAGATAATCTCATCCTAACACAACACTTTCTACTTCAAGGTAACTTCTCAAGTCAAAACCTCCCATATCCCTTCTAAATCAGCACATTCACATAAACCACATATATAACTATAAAAGTCGGTATCGTGAACAGAAGTATGCAGAAGGAATGGAGTGGAATCACAGAAAGCAATAGACATTGGTGAAGTGATAACGTAGCGTAGGCCATATGATTGGAAAGGTTTTCAAGTCGGGACAACAAAAAACAACTGTTAATATAATGTTAATTATAATGTCCACCCTCGCCCGCTAAAGATCCACCGAGACTGTTCGTTAACAGAGTAGCCGTGATAATGCCGGTCCAGGGGTCTAGTGAGACTGTTCGTTAACAGAGTAGCCGTGATAATGCCGGTCCAGGGGTCTAGTGAGACTGTTCGTTAACAGAGTAGCCGTGATAATGCCGGTCCAGGGGTCTAGTGAGACTGTTCGTTAACAGAGTAGCCGTGATAATGCCGGTCCAGGGGTCTAGTGAGACTGTTCGTTAACAGAGTAGCCGTGATAATGCCGGTCCAGGGGTCTAGTGAGACTGTTCGTTAACAGAGTAGCCGTGATAATGCCGGTCCAGGGGTCTAGTGAGACTGTTCGTTAACAGAGTAGCCGTGATAATGCCGGTCCAGGGGTCTAGTGAGACTGTTCGTTAACAGAGTAGCCGTGATAATGCCGGTCCAGGGGTCTAGTGAGACTGTTCGTTAAAAGAGTAGCCGTGATAATGCCGGTCCAGGGGTCTAGTGAGACTGTTCGTTAACAGAGTAGCCGTGATAATGCCGGTCCAGGGGTCTAGTGAGACTGTTCGTTAACAGAGTAGCCGTGATAATGCCGGTCCAGGGGTCTAGTGAGACTGTTCGTTAACAGAGTAGCCGTGATAATGCCGGTCCAGGGGTCTAGTGAGACTGTTCGTTAACAGAGTAGCCGTGATAATGCCGGTCCAGGGGTCTAGTGAGACTGTTCGTTAACAGAGTAGCCGTGATAATGCCGGTCCAGGGGTCTAGTGAGACTGTTCGTTAACAGAGTAGCCGTGATAATGCCGGTCCAGGGGTCTAGTGAGACTGTTCGTTAACAGAGTAGCCGTGATAATGCCGGTCCAGGGGTCTAGGAATAGCATCAGACAATACAATTATTGAAGATGTCAGACGGACTTCAATATTACCCTAATACAGACCAAACATAGATAGGCCACCAACTCTCCCTCTCAGCTCCTGGACATGTTCTTACTGCTAGAGTTAGGTTAAGGCAATATTAGACCCCGAAACCGTCTTCTAAGACTAGTATAATCAAATGATCACAGATACAGACGGTTCCATCTCAATGCGGGAGATGCAGGTCGCCCCCTCACGTCGCCAGAACACTGACGTTCGTCGGTGAGACGGTACCCGAACACGGGAGGTGTCAAGGAGAAGGAAAACCTGTTAACCAACCACCAACCAACCACACTAAGTGGTTACAGTGCAACACGTACCGAGATTGATATAAAACATTTTTGATATACTAATCACCATCTTCCATACAACCACTGGCGTAGGCAAGGGGGGCAAGGGGGCAAGGGGGCAAGAGGGGAGCGACTTCGGCGCTCGCGACGCACGGCTTCGCCGGCGTTGTCAGATTTTTGCAAACAAAAGTGCCAAGTAGAACGCAAAATCTGCCCCTTTTGAGCGTCGAACCAGTCAGTCAAACGACAAATGTCGGTAGACTTTCACTTATGTGGTGAAAGCGATTTATTTACATCTGAAATAGGAAAGTTACAATATTTCAGCAATAGATTATTTGGAAAGAAACCTTTTGCACAGAAATACAATTACGACTACCTATAACAAAATAAGATGCATCATATATAACCACAATATTATTACCATGGACAGGTCTAGCGTATTCGTTCCAGTCATCTTAATGAAGGCATCGCTAGCTTTGTTTACATGCAATCATGGCGAGACCGCTGGACATCGTCTTCTTGTTCTACTTCGCCAGTCACATCCCAATCACCATTTTTGTTGATTCACAAGCTCTACTTCCTTCGTGGCTCTATCCTCACCAGGTAAAGATGAAACAATGACTTTTTACAGGAAGATTTCTATCGCTTTGATATAGAGACACCCACTTGGCCTAGATACAACGACCATTACGGTCTAACGGTTATCGTGCAAATTTCAGTGATAACCTGCTGTCGGTCTCTGGGTATGCATATATATGTTGTGCATTTAACTTGAAGCGTACTTTTATTCATCAGGCAGTATACCCAACCTACGTATATCGACTTTCTAACTGTTGGAATGAAACTGTTTTGCTGAATTCAGATAAACGAGTTAATGAGAAATTACATGTACTGACTTCTCGGCTGTCAAGCTTATGACTGTCCTGACAGAGAAACGAAGGGCGGTAACTCTGAGAGATCAGAATGAATTTACTGTTGGTGCTGAAAGTTCTGTCAAATTTATATGTAATGAATTGAGTGTGGTGCATACTATATGTAGTTTATAATTTTATGGTGTCATTTGCATTGTGAAGTTGCCAAAGTATCTGAATTATGTGATAAACAGAATCTTGCAATTTGTTTAAATTTTTAGTAAGATCAGGGACGTATCTGGTAAGATTCATGAATGTCTTTACAAATTTCTCATTTGATCTCACCTAAAGTTCTGTAGATTAAACATTTCCAAGACAACTTTTATGAAATCATGAACAATTTCCTATTTATAATGTTTGTCTTACTTATATTCACAGTTACGTGATCTCATGACATGGTCTTACTTATATTCACAGTTACGTGATCTCATGACATGGTACTGTGCAGAGTTCAAGGACCCTATGATGGCTGCCCCGCCCACTTGGTTCAAGACTTTTGTTATGTCAGAACTCACCCTACAATTTCCGTTTTTCTTTGTGGCTTCCTATGCCTTCTGGAAGGGTATGTTTATTCTAATGATAAAATAAACAGGGTCTTTCATTGTAACTATAATGCAATGTGACATAGACACAGCAAGATCATGTGGAGCTCCTGTGACAGTTATTTCAACATCTGTGTGTAAATTATGTTGTAATACTCTTAAAATGAAGTTATGTCCAAACTTCTGAATTCAGTAATAAAAAAAAATGCTGAAAATCATTACAGATTTAAGTTAATAAAGCTTTAAATTTAATTTAATATTTTATTTAATAAGCTCACGTCAATCCCTCTATCAATTTAAAGCATTCTGATATGAGTTTGTTTTTTTCAATATTGCTATAAAAACTTTATGTACTAAAATCTGATAGTTTCATGTGCGATTTAGAAGTAACCTATCTGCATTCACTTCTGTTTATTGACATAACAATGTCACTATTTAAGCATACCAGAAAGAAGTGTCATTTATTGTATCATAAATGACATTCCACTGGTGACAATTATGACCTCTTTATTGTTGGCATAGAAACAATGAGGTACAAGATAACACGGCTTTTTGATTTTACATATTTACACTGTTGGCAACAAAAAACTTATTGAAATTAGTTACAATCTACACAAAAACATTGTGTGTAAGGAATGTTTTAAATATAAACATCAAACTGTCTCGTTTTTAGGGTATTTATTACCATCATAAATGACAGTGTTCCATAGGAAACAAACAATATTATGCCAGAGTGCTGTCAGATGTTTGCCTGCCAACCTCTGTCATTTATAATGACTATAAATTCCACAGCAAGCCAGTTTGATGTTGAGATATATATGTAACCCTGGCAAATACTGTTGACAATATATGACTGGGCTAGAGAGTACTTCCCTTTAGCTTGATCTATTGAGCGTCAGACTTGGAACCCGGGTTCCTGGGTTGGAGTCCTAGCAGAGGTACTGAAATACAAATGTAAATAATGACCACTGTTAGATATTTTTCTTTAAATATCAATATCACTTTTTCGGTCTTGGGTATGATAGTCACCAGCCCCTCATTGTAGGTACAAGTGAGTAATATGATGAATATTCATGGGCTAATAATTAACACCATTTAACTATTGTTATCTTATGTTAAAATTCCATTAAAATTCCATGAAGTTGTCAATATGCATTCAATCCTTTTGAAACTCTATTTTCCAATACTGGTATATAAGATTGATGTTTTCCCACTCATTCTGTTGCGCATGCTGTCACTTTAGTTTCTGTTTCAGGTGTCCAGCAGTGTCGATGGATTCGCATACCTCTCATTGTCTACTCGTCACATGTTGCCACGACGACAGTTGCGATATGTTATCATGTGCTTATGCATGATTTTAGTGGTGTGAAACCTCCAGGTCCAGAGACGTTTTCTGAACGGCGAACTTTATTTTTTGTGTACTTTCCATACCTCCTTGTGCCAATTATGCTGTTGATGGATTCTCTCTTTAGTTCAGTTTATCGAACCAAAGTCAAATCCAGTTAATTATTTGTAGAAGATATTTTCATTAAATCATATATATTTTTCATTATAATTGTGTAAGTGTTTATTTTAGGACAGAGAGAGAGAGAGAAAGTTTGATTTAGCTCCTATGGGAGTGTATTTATGCAAGAAGATACTACATGGGCTGACGTCATTGGTAAGTCTAACAAGTTAGTGAAGTGGTAAGTCTAACAAGTTGGTGAAGTGGTAAGTCTAACAAGTAAGTGAAGTGGTAAGTCCAACAAGTTGGTGAAGTGGTAAGTTCAACAAGTTAGTGAAGTGGTAAGTCTAACAAGTTGGTGAAGTGGTAAGTTCAACAAGTTAGTGAAGTGGTAAGTCTAACAAGTTAGTGAAGTGGTAAGTCAAACAAGTTAGTGAAGTGGTAAGTCTAACAAGTTGGTGAAGTGGTAAGTCTAACAAGTTGGTGAAGTGGTAAGTCTAACAGGTTGGTGAAGTGGTAAGTTCAACATGTTAGTGAAGTGGTAAGTCTAACAAGTTGGTGAAGTGGTAAGTCCAACAAGTTAGTGAAGTGGTAAGTCTAACAAGTTGGTGAAGTGGTAAGGTCAACAAGTTGGTGAAGTGGTAAGTCCAACAAGTTGGTGAAGTGGTAAGTTCAACAAGTTAGTGAAGTGGTAAGTCTAACAAGTTGGTGAAGTGGTAAGTTCAACAAGTTAGTGAAGTGGTAAGTCTAACAAGTTAGTGAAGTGGTAAGTCAAACAAGTTAGTGAAGTGGTAAGTCTAACAAGTTGGTGAAGTGGTAAGTCTAACAAGTTGGTGAAGTGGTAAGTTCAACAAGTTAGTGAAGTGGTAAGTCTAACAAGTTGGTGAAGTGGTAAGTTCAACAAGTTGGTGAAGTGGTAAGTCTAACAAGTTGGTGAATTGGTAAGTCTAACAAGTTGGTGAAGTGGTAAGTCTAACAAGTTAGTGAAGTGGTAAGTCTAACAAGTTGGTGAAGTGGTAAGTTCAACAAGTTAGTGAAGTGGTAAGTCTAACAAGTTGGTGAAGTGGTAAGTTCAACAAGTTGGTGAAGTGGTAAGTGCAACAAGTTGGTGAAGTGGTAAGTCTAACAAGTTGGTGAAGTGGTAAGTTCAACATGTTAGTGAAGTGGTAAGTCTAACAAGTTGGTGAAGTGGTAAGTCTAACAAGTTGGTGAAGTGGTAAGTTCAACAAGTTGGTGAAGTGGTAAGTCTAACAGGTTGATGAAGTGGTAAGTCTAACAAGTTGGTGTCAGAGAAAAGCTACATGCTGTAATGATTAACAAAGAATATACAGATTTTCACAGAATCTGAATTCTGAGACTTATTCGATGAAACAAGGGCAAAATATGACACAAAATTTACATGGAGACTACTAAAATAGTACAAGGAGTAAAAGTCTTCTTCATCGACGACACCCACCATGTAAACCTTGGTCAATCCAAGTTAGTAATGTCACATTCTCAAATGATAACAAGGTATACAACAACAGAGCCAACAAGCAAACCAAGCTTCATGTCACCCAAAGGAGAATATTTCCTTATGAAATGTCAGCACTTCTGAAAATTGTAAAATTTCTATATAATCTTCATCAAGCGAAATCAGAGCATTTTCCCTCAATATTCTGGACTTTTGATGAACATCTTATTACACAATAGTCAAAATATATACACATCATTCAACAAAATTACATGATTCAGAAAGATTTTGAGAAAATTTTCACATGATGATTATGCTAAAATAACATTAAAACATACTTTAACTTTTTCCAGACCCCAGCTAAATTGCTAGTTATATACTTTTTGTTTAAACGAAAAATGAAAAATGACAAGACGACTTTAATATTTTGTTTTTTTAAATGCTGTATTTCTCCTGTTGGGCCCTGCCCCTTCTACCCCGAAGGACTGAAATCCACGGTTTATACTAAATTCATTTCCCACCACCCAAGGATGCTCCAGACCAAATTTGGGCAAAATCTAACTATTCATACTGGAGGAGTAGTAAAAATAAAGAATTTTACTCTAAATCTCTAATTGAGCCCCGATCCTCCACCCAAGGGGCCAATACACACCATTTATTGTGTCGCCTGCAGTGCTTTGAGTTATCATATTGAAATTTGGTGTATGGCTTTTTGTTGCTAGTGTACAAAATAAGTTCGATTCCCGGCTGTCTGTGACCCTTTTTGGCAGAGTTATGCCCCTTTCAACCGAGAAATTTCCTGGGAATATTGTTTTCTTGACTTTCTTTGGTTATGCTTTGAGTTATAGAAATGACATTTGTTATATGCTGTCTGTGACACTTCTTGGCTGAGTTATGCCCCTTTATGCTTCAAGTTATAGAAATGAAATTTGGTATTACAACTTTATGGTTGATCGTTGCACATCCAGTTCAATTTCTGGGTGACCGTGACACTTTATGCAGGCGACACATACAGTTCTGAAGAACTCTTGTTCAAATTTGTTCCACTTCCCCAATGATGCTTCTGAGCAAATATGGTCACAATCCACTCAGCTGTTCATGGCTCATAGCAATTTGTATGAAAAAAGTTGACGGACGGACGCTAGGGTATGCCATGTGCATTCTTGGCCCTTTGGGCTAAAAATCAACATCAAATTTCTTAAGAATGTTTAAACATTGCAGTTTCATGACTGCATCTTCGCTTACTCCAAGTAAATTTTCATGTATTGAAAAATAAAATGGCAGGTGCGTCAAACTTGGACCAGATCACTGAATTTGATTCACAGTTTGCATTCAGCTTTGAGTGATATAGTTGTAATAGTGTCCCGACACTGGGGCGACGGATTTTGACGGGGTTTTCGTTATTATTATTTTTACGGCATTCTTAACATTATATCTAAATATAAAATTACACTCAGGGTACACTTTAAGTTTAACAGCATATGACATGCAAGCTAAAACACTTAACTTGAAATCGTTTGGTGTAAAACTGCAACTAATATAGGAGAGTTTATAAACAACAAAGTTCAAACTCTAGCTCAAACTTTAATTTTGAGATAGTTCGAAACCCCACATAGGGCATATTACTGAGAACGAGCGAATTATTCATAAATAATGTTGATTACATTTGATAAGTTTGATTAACGTTTTGTTCAATGTTATATTGCAGTTCAGATAATCAATACATGAACAATTCAGAGTTTCTAGATTGTTTTACGGCGAAATTCATTCAATTCTAAAATGTCCCCGTTTACGTGACATGACTACGTATACTAACGTACACGTGTATAAGTTCTGACGAGATGCTTGGTTCGTCATTTATAATCTGTGCAATTACCACTTATGTTGAACTTCAAGTATCAATGTTGTCAGCTAAAATGCTGCGTATTAGTTGTAAGAGTCGATGTGGAAAATTATTGACCTTTTTGTTGTTGTTTTAATTCTAATTTCAACTCCAGGTATGTGTTTTCAGTCACGTAAGAACTGAAATAGTGTTTTCTTTTTTTCTAAATGATTTAATTAAAGGAAATTCTCGGATCTATTTCATTTCTACTCTCGCTTTCCCTCCCTGTATGTATCTGTCCGCCTGTGTGTGTTTCTTCTCTCTGTCCTGCCGTATGTATGTCTTTCATTGTGTATGTCACACAGTCCAACCCTTTCTCTTATGTCTATCTGTCTGTCTGTCCGGACATAAGTAAGTCTGTGTATGTTGCTGTCGGTCCGAATGTTAGTATGTCTTTATGTATATCTGCCTGTTCGTCCATCCGTCTGTATGTTTGTTTCTATCCGGACATCGGTATCTCCATCTGTAAGTGTTTATATTTCTGTTGTCTGTCTCTGTATCTGGCTGTCCATTCCCGTTTTTTGTGCGTCTATATGTCGGTCAGTCTGTCCGTCTTTGTCTTTTCGATTGTATGTGCCTCTTGTCTCTTTTTGAATATTTTGAATAATTTTTGCTACTTTTTTAAAATAAATATACTAACATTATTTAGTAGTAATGAACATTACACAAGGCACGCTTCATTTTACCTATTACAATAGTCTATATTGTTATTCCGGACAAAATATAAGAGTGATACACTTGAAAAGATAAAGGGAATTCGTCCCCTATTTCCCCGATACATAAACTGCAAATTCTTTATTTTCTTGGAATTCCTGACCATCTTCCAGTTTCCGCTGATTGATGGAATTTGGATGTGCGAACATTACACAAAACATTTCTGTTTTTAGGATTAGGTTTCAAAAGATATTTCTTAATTACAAAATGAACTTTATAAACTTAATACTTTTGACAACGACCACTATTTTAAAAACTTAATACACTAGACAACGACCACTATTTTAAAAACTTAATACACTTGACAACGACCACTATTTTAAAAACCTAATACACTTGACAACGACCACTAAAAACACACTTGACAACGACAAAAACTTTACACTTGACAACGACTACTATTTTAAAAACTTAATACACTTGACAACGACCACTATTTTAAAAACTTAATACACTTGACAACGACTACTATTTTAAAAACTACTATTTTAAAAACTTAATACACTTGACAACGACTACTATTTTAAAAACTTAATACACTTGACAACGACTACTATTTTAAAAACTTAATACACTTGACAACGACTACTATTTTAAAAACTTAATACACTTGACAACGACAACTATTTTAAAAACTTAATACACTAGACAACGACTACTATTTTAAAAACTTAATACACTAGACAACGACTACTATTTTAAAAACTTAATACACTAGACAACGACTACTATTTTAAGAACTTAATACACTAGACAACGACCACTATTTTAAAAACTTAATACACTTGACAACGACCACTATTTTCAATATCGTTAATCGCTTTGGTATAAAATGACCATAAATTTGCTGCTGTAATCCGTTTGATTGAAGCAGGTCGTTTTTATTCGTCACAGTTAAATTATGATAGGACCACATGGAAATATAATTTAATCCGGTATCGTTAAGTAAATTATTAACAATTCTAATCCATTTAAAAAGTACTCCCGTCTTTCCCTGTAGATGAAATATGAACGTTACAGACATGTAGATATCTTACTACTATTTCGTGTGATCAGTTTTTCCCCCAAAATATATATCTTGCTTTTATTTGCACATCTTCAGGAAAGGACAGAAACGTACGGAAACGTAAATGGATCTCTACTTGTAATAAATGTCACCGTATTCGATATAAAGTATGTCGACATAACGACATTTTACTAGTCATGTCATCATTCTTATCATGAATTGGCGCGGTACATTAGACGTAAAATCAAAATGTCGAGATACGGCAAATCGACGTATTAATAAAGTTGATAAATTTTAGTCGATGTGTTCTTTTGAATCAAAACTTGTCGCCAAAACTTAGTCGTGAAAAAAAGATCAAAGAAATGCGACCTAAGAAGTCGATATATTATACGGTATGCGCCATATTGGCATGTAATTGTTAACAACGTGGACTACTCGTATAATGCCGTCTGTTAGTGCCCTCAAGAGGATTGACAAAGATAGCTGTAAACTTAAACGAATCAAAAGGTAAGTTTGTGTTTTGTTTATGTGGTATTTTGATCTGACGCGCCTACGTGCGCAGATCATAAAGTTACGCTCGCCCTAAATAAAAATCCTTTCACTCTCTAAAGTGTCGAAGATACATGTAAAAAATATTTTTCTTTCCTGAATTTTACGATGTTAATGTGTAACTGTGTCGGGTTTTTTTTTTAGAATTTCAAGGGGACACCACTCCAATTTGCTTAAAGTTTCAGGGAGGCTGTACATGTTTTGGCAAAAGAGGAACTTGTTGTCTATACAGTACTGGCCTGAAAGGAAGTTCTATAGGGCCCGTATTCATGAAACTATTCTCGTGCTCAAGCTACTTGTAAAATCTCCTTACCGTTGCAAGTGTTTGATTATTTGTTTTGGATATCCCATAGGACACAGTTAACGTGTTTTTTTGAAGTCAATGTCAGTACAGCATTCTTTTTCAGTCGTTTGTAACGAATCTCTGTTGATCTACTGAGATTTTACCTGTTGTCTAAGAATAACGTGGTTTGTGCAGTCTAAACATGTTGAAGTTGGTTACACTTTACATACCCTTCGTATATTGTATTTTCGACCAGCAGGTGAATGGAGCGAACCTGTGGGATACCTTTGTCTTTATTCGGTCTCTCTGCAATGATGTGAATGCATACATCATTATTATTCTAGTTGTGTGTATATATATATGATATATGACAACAGACAAGCAAGATGGAGGAAGAAATCTATTAAAAATAGTACCAGTGACAGTGTCCGCCCAGTATTCTGAAGGCCCTACAGTCAAAGACCTGTTACTCCGAAGGCCCAATAGTCGGAAGACCAGATAGTCTAGATGTCTTTCATTGTGGTAATCTGAGAGTAATTATTGATCCTGATAAGTTTTTATGATATTTTGGATTACTATAATAAGAAAGCTTGTTAAAGTTAATTTGGAAAGAAAAATATGTATATTATAAAAACACAAAAATATTGTTAAAAAGCAATATTTATTGCTATATGCTAGATCTTACAGCACATAAGAAAATTTATATTTATTTCACTGCCTCTGCTAGGAGTCCAACCCCTTACCTCTGACTTACTAGTCTTACACGGATCGAGCTAAAGAGAAAAGCAAGTGGTATATTGCAGCTGGTATTTACCAGGGTTACATGTACATGGAATACTATGCACACATACAAACCTTAGCTAAATGGTAACCATCACACCATGGGACGTTTACATGTATGTCATATTAACAAGCTGTCAACACATAACAGAAATATCACTTGAGTAAAGCATAAACATAGCCTGGCTTAATACATTGTGCGTGTTCAATATTGTAGGTATGGCAGAATATTTTCATACCACTGAAACCCCATTTAAACCCTACTTTTCAGAACAAAAATATCTTCACTACATCAATAAACAATTTCTAAACACGTACTTCAGTCTACATGATTGTGTACGCATGCATTTGTTTGTGCACTATTTGTAGGTCTAAATACTGTGAATGAGGCATTTAAATGGTATCAAAATAAAACCCCAAATAATCGAATTAAAATTTATGTGTATTGCATTAATTTTCAATTATGAATTTATTATCTAGCCAATGGAGAATACCAGAACTGTTGGTAGTAAGATTCATCAGTTTGGTATGAATTCTGGTTACCAGAACTGTTGGTAGTAAGATTCATCAGTTTGGTTTGAATTCTGGTTACCAGAACTGTTGGTAGTAAGATTCATCAGTTTGGTATGAATTCTGGTTACCAGAACTGTTGGTAGTAAGATTCATCAGTTTGGTATGAATTCTGGTTACCAGAACTGTTGGTAGTAAGATTCATCAGTTTGGTATGAATTCTGGTTACCAGAACTGTTGGTAGTAAGATTCATCAGTTTGGTATGAATTCTGGTTACCAGAACTGTTGGTAGTAAGATTCATCAGTTTGGTATGAATTCTGGTTACCAGAACTGTTGGTAGTAAGATTCATCAGTTTGGTATGAATTCTGGTTACCAGAACTGTTGGTAGTAAGATTCATCAGTTTGGTATGAATTCTGGTTACCAGAACTGTTGGTAGTAAGATTCATCAGTTTGGTATGAATTCTGGTTACCAGAACTGTTGGTAGTAAGATTCATCAGTTTGGTATGAATTCTGGTTACCAGAACTGTTGGTAGTAAGATTCATCAGTTTGGTATGAATTCTGGTTACCAGAACTTTTGGTAGTAAGATTCATCAGTTTGGTATGAATTCTGGTTACCAGAACTGTTGGTAGTAAGATTCATCAGTTTGGTATGAATTCTGGTTACCAGAACTGTTGGTAGTAAGATTCATCAGTTTGGTATGAATTCTGGTTACCAGAACTGTTGGTAGTAAGATTCATCAGTTTGGTATGAATTCTGGTTACCAGAACTGTTGGTAGTAAGATTCATCAGTTTGGTATGAATTCTGGTTACCAGAACTGTTGGTAGTAAGATTCATCAGTTTGGTATGAATTCTGGTTACCAGAACTGTTGGTAGTAAGATTCATCAGTTTGGTATGAATTCTGGTTACCAGAACTGTTGGTAGTAAGATTCATCAGTTTGGTATGAATTCTGGTTACCAGAACTGTTGGTAGTAAGATTCATCAGTTTGGTATGAATTCTGGTTACCAGAACTGTTGGTAGTAAGATTCATCAGTTTGGTATGAATTCAGGTTACCAGAACTGTTGGTAGTAAGATTCATCAGTTTGGTATGAATTCAGGTTACCAGAACTGTTGGTAGTAAGATTCATCAGTTTGGTGTGAATTCTGGTTACCAGAACTGTTGGTAGTAAGATTCATCAGTTTGGTATGAATTCTGGTTACCAGAACTGTTATTTACTAGTATGACCTTTTCTTAAAAGACATTCATAAATCCGAAAAATGTCAAAAAAGCAGAGAATAGCTCATCTGGTGTCTACAAGTAGTTGCTCTGACTATATATAAATAAAACATTATTTAGCATTTGTTTGCAGGTTGTTTGGTACAATTCTTATCTCACTTGAAGTTATGTTGATGATTATTTGAATAATATTGAAGATAAACTCTGTGTGTATCTTTTATTTTAGGCCTGTAGAGGGAATTGGACAATGGCTGATTCAGAGAAACCTGACTTAAAGGAACCTGTGAAAGCCATGAAGATATTTACAGCTGACAGGTCTGTCAGGAAAGCAATCACTTGCTGGAATTACCAGGATTGTGTTTCTGTTTGTATATATACACACAGGATAATGAGAATCGACTGTTCAGATCTGAAATTTTAGTGAAGTCTTGTTTCATTACACTGTCTTTCCTGAGCAAAGTTTCTTTGGGAAAATAACAACTGTTTTGGTCAAATAACAAAAACATGAAAACTGGTTCCCATGGTGACTTCATCATTAAATATGGTTCATTGCTGATGAGGTTAACTAGATGGTTTTATCAACCTGTCCTAATAAACAGATGCATTTTTTTTAGATTTAATTACAGTAATAATTTAAATATAGCATCATATTTTCAGGTTAGGAGAAATTTGGAATTGAGGAAGATGTCCCCCTGGTTGTAGAAGATGATGGAACAGAGGTTGACAGTCAAAGCTACTGGGTTATATTAAATCCTCAGACTGTCAGATCGGGAGATGTGTGGCAGCCATGTAAACCTGCTCCCTGTAAGTTTTTAATACGTGACTTTTGCAGTACTCGTCTTTGTACATGTTCCAGTACTTTAATGCAGTATATATCTTATCTTTTTGTAAACTGAATGACAAGGTCATTAGTTAGAATCATGCCAAATGAGAAAAAAAGTGATTCCACTAAACCAGACCAACTCTTTTGAATGTTTTTTAGTATAAAACATTCAGACTTTTTTCAGAAAAAACATCTGGTTATTAAATCACAAGGGTGCCTGTCATCTTTTTCTAGCTTGAGGGGATGTTTCTTGTCTGTCTAACCAGAGGTTTTGCAAAAGTGGTAGACTTTTAAGAACCGTTTTTGAAGGTGGAAATTTCCTTGTCATAACTTTTAAAGCTTGGGAATTATCCTTTTTCTGTGCCATTTTAGTCAATAAATCAATATTTGTGAATTTATAGCCAAAATATGTTATTGACAAATCTCATTTGCATATTAAGCTGGGATGGCAATCATTACTGACATGATTGACCCTGCCTAACCCTGATATATCATGAAAAAGACTTCATAAACAATGACATTAACCTGAAAGTTCACTTCCTGTGAGTGCAGGTTACCTCACCCCGGCAAGACCGTCACTGTAAGTGTTGATGTTCTGGCCGATGGATTAGAAAAGCTTGTCACCATCTAAAGGGAGATCCTAAAGCAGACTAGCATGTGTTCAAATTTGAAATCGTGAAAATGTTTCAGATGTTATGTAAAAATGAAATGGCAAAAATTATACAAACAATCAACATAGTCATTCATATATGCAAAATATAGGATGATACTGAAACTCAAGATGATTATGTTTACAAACAAGATTGCTGTCAGAGGAGCTAAATGAATATAAATGGGAGAAAGCAAAATGTTTCTTGAGGGTGCAACACATAAATCTCCAACCTTTGGGTGAATAACTCTTGAAAAATCCTCAGGTTCGACAACAAAAACTATCACGTATCAGGTTGGAGATTTCTCAGTTCCACCCACAAGCTAGGGGAAGATTCTGTTAATCTGTTATCAAACAGCTGCATCTTCACATTCTTAATGGTATCTGTATTTTTAGGTCACCTGTGACCCATTGCGATCCCCGATTTGTCCGTTGTCGTCCATCTTGCATAAGACATTTCATTCAAACAACTTCTCAATAACCGGAAGACCTAGGGTGCTAATATTTGGCCCAGAGCATGCTGGCATAGAGCCCTGCCAAATTTGTTCAAATGAATGACCTTGACCCACTTTTAAAGTCACAGGAGTCAAATCTTCAATCAACTTCCTCTCAATAACCAAAAGGCTCAGGGAACTGATATTTGGCCTATAACTAATGGGAAGTGTGATAATGTTAATGATGACTTATAAGTCAATAGCTATAGCCTAAGAGTTGTATTGATGGTGCTTTAAGATTAGGCCACCAATTGGCCTTGCTGACTTCTGCCCTGTATTTTTTGGCAGGTAACACAGGTATCAGTACCAGCAATAATGATAGCAGAGCAGGTATGTTTTCATAATATTATAACCTTCCCCTGTAATGATGTTAAGGCTTGGGGTTGGGGGTCGGGTACACTGGAATTGGGTTGTCCATACATCTGTCCATCCGTCGGTCTGTTGATTCGTCTATGGATACAACAGCGTAGCACCTACTCCTCCAAAAACTACTGAGGGAATTTCAATGAAACTCACTGGCAATTTATATCCTTATACATTGATCTATATCAGATTGAATAATATTTGTTGCCATAGAAACCAGGTAACTTTACACAGGTTTTTGTATAACAGCTGTAATTCATAAACCCTTTGGTCAATCAACAAGCCCAAGCCACTTCTTTCCCAGGGAAAAAAAAAAGCTAGTCAGTTCCTTTCTTGGCACAAAGAATAAACCACATGTAGCATCTGGTTCTTCCCCTCTCCCTATCTTCCTTTCCTCGGGGAAGATATTTTTATAGGGAAACACTGTAAGCTAATAAACTTTTTCCCCCTCCAGAAGGAATTTATTGATGAAAATGTTTGGCTAGTTTTCCCCCTTGTAGTTATACACCCCTGCAACAAAGTTAGGGTGAGGGGTGGGTATACTGGAATCGGCTTGTCTGTCCGTAGAAAAATTTTGTCTGGGCAGTTTCTCTTAAATTACCAGATCATTTTCAATGAAACTATACAGGAATGCTGGGGACCATGTGTAGATTTTTCTCAAATTTATGCTTGCTATGGAAACTGGTCACTATACAGGTTTTCTGATAAAGAGCTATAACTCATCAGTCATTTGGCCACTTTTGTTCATGTTTGGAAAAATGTAGAAAGTACATAAAGCAAATATTTAGACTTATTAGTTGTTTCTAAAACTGTTACCATGGCAACATACCTATAATCCGGGTCTCTGGTTGGTCAAAATTTAGATATTGTCCAATTTTGACCAAATTTGGTATTTAGGGGTATTATGGGATGCCTAACAGCACTGTATAGGTTTCGTTGTCATGACAACAATGCTAAGGCAAATGGTGGCTTCTGATTGGTGGAAATTTAGTTATTTTTGGATTTTGTCCAAATTTGGTATATAGGGGTATAAGGGGATAACGAACATCATTATATAGGTTTTGTTGCCATAACAACCATGCAAAGGTAAATAGTGGCCTCTGATTGGTCGAAATTTAGATATTGTCTGATTTTGATCAAATATAATATCTAAGAGTAATATGGGATGCCAGCACAGTATAGAGTTTTTGCCATGACAATCATGCTTAATGTGTAGATGTACAAATGACAGGAAGCGGGGGGTATTAGTCAGCCATCGGCTTATAGTTCTAGTTATTTATATTTTCACTAAATGAAATTATTGGTTAGGTTGTTCTCTCCCCCCATTCCTTCCCCCCTTTTTTTATAAAAAAAACTGTGGCTTGCTGATTTCACACACTCCCTACCAAACTGCCCCTAGTCTGTTCTAGTTTTTTTCAAAAGGAAGCTGTTGACTTGTTAGTTCTTCCCCAAATCTTGGTTAACCGATTCTTTCCCCTTTGTATTGAAAAGAATCATGTTCCCCGGAGAGAGGGAAAGGGGATTGGTAATATTACACTGGTAACTAATTAGAAGGTTAAGGGTCTTAAGATAGAACCAAAATAGATGTTATACAGGCACAAATGTTGTTACTTTTCCAAAATATCTAACTATATTACTATATCATTATATTTTTCCTTATTTGGTTTTGAAGGTTGCTCATCGGAAGTTGGCTATTCAAGTATTGATAACAACACAGGTAAGTAAAAATTTATTAGGATGACTCAAAGTGACTTGTTTACAGGTCGGATCAACCCAATGATCTTAATGTTAGGTAATAGGAGATGAAAAAAAAAGTGGCAATTCAAGCCAGGATTTGAGATGCTCTAACCAATCAGATGTTTTTAGCTCACCTGGTCCGAAGGACGGGTGAGCATATGTGATGGCACAGCGTCAGTCGTCCGTCCATCAACATCTCCTTTAAACCGCTACAAGTCATCAACCACTGAATGGATTTTGATGAGATTTGGTCTGGAGCATTTTTGGGTGAAGGAGAACCATTGTTGTATAAATGGAGGGTGTGGCTCCTCGGGGCCAGAGGGGCGGGGCCCACAGGGGAAATTGAAGTAAATCCTTTAAAAGCCTCTTTCCATGGTTCCATGAAGTGCAGGACTTTTCCTTAATTTGCTGTAAATTCTTACTGCCCTGGAAGGTCTAATGGTTGGGGCCAATTAGAGGGAAATATAGCAAATTCTTTCCTCATCTGCAGAATTGTGAATGTTTTGCCACTATCACTGATATATCCAGGTGAGTGATACAGGCCTTCTGGGCCTCTTGTTTAATTTTGGCATGTATGAACTGTATTTTTGTCCTATTTTTGATAAGAATTTGCATACAGCTTGAGACTTATTCAGAGCATTTAGTTTGTTTTTGTATTATAGCGAGTGTTTAAATTCTTATACAAATAGAAATAAGGACAATTCAGTAAATTAACCTGCACATAATGGAAAAACAATTCATGTTACATCAATTGTGTTTGCTCACCTGATCAGAAAGACCAACAAGCTTCCACCATACCCATGGGGTCAACTTTACGTTTAACATGGTACTTCATGGTATATTCCTAAATGGCTTATTGTAATGAAATTTCAGCTTTATATAGGCATATTGAGATCAGTGTTGTATAAACAAAGGATGTTACAGCATGTTTGTCTCGCCCTTACCATGTAGTCTATTAATGCAAATACTATGTTTGTAGTCTTGGTTCTTGTTCAGAATTAATGTTTTCGTACATGTGAAATATCTCCACCATACCCAATCTCTCAGAATTTTCTATTTACAAATTAAAGATAATTATCATGTAAAGTTCCAATTTAGACAATGCATAGACAAGAATTCTTCAGAAAGAAATATAAATCTGTAAAAGAAAGTATTAAAAAAACTAGGAGGCACTTATACATTTAAATCTTTTCTTGAAATCAGCCCAATAGAACACACAAATATTTTCTAAAGATAGATAGATAGACGGACAGACAGACAGTCTGATACCCTTTCATTAGTGGGGAGTTACATGTTACTTGTAGATGGTGTGTGTAAGTATCTCATGTTACTTGTAGATGGTGTGTGTAAGTATCTCATATGTTACTTGTAGATGGTGTGTGTAAGTATCTCATATGTTACTTGTAGATAGTGTGTGTAAGTATCTCATGTGTTACTTGTAGATAGTGTGTGTAAGTATCTCATGTGTTACTTGTAGATAGTGTGTGTGAGTATCTCATATGTTACTTGTAGATGGTGTGTGTAAGTATCTCATATGTTACTTGTAGATGGTGTGTGTAAGTATCTCATGTTACTTGTAGATGGTGTGTGTAAGTATCTCATATGTTACTTGTAGATGGTGTGTGTAAGTATCTCATGTTACTTGTAGATGGTGTGTGTAAGTATCTCATGTTACTTGTAGATGGTGTGTGTAAGTATCTCATGTTACTTGTAGATGGTGTGTGTAAGTATCTCATGTTACTTGTAGATGGTGTGTGTAAGTATCTCATGTTACTTGTAGATGGTGTGTGTAAGTATCTCATGTTACTTGTAGATGGTGTGTGTAAGTATCTCATGTTACTTGTAGATGGTGTAAGTATCTTATATGTTATTTGTAGATGGTGTGTGTAAGTATCTCATATGTTACTTGTAGATGGTGTGTGTAAGTATCTCATGTTACTTGTAGATGGTGTGTGTAAGTATCTCATATGTTACTTGTAGATGGTGTGTGTAAGTATCTCATATGTTACTTGTAGATGGTGTGTGTAAGTATCTCAAATGTTACTTGTAGATGGTGTGTGTAAGTATCTCATATGTTACTTGTAGATGGTGTGTGTAACTATCTCATATGTTACTTGTAGATGGTGTGTGTAAGTATCTCATATGTTATTTGTAGATGGTGTGTGTAAGTATCTCATATGTTACTTGTAGATGGTGTGTGTAAGTATCTCATGTTACTTGTAGATGGTGTGTGTAAGTATCTCATATGTTACTTGTAGATAGTGTGTGTAAGTATCTCATATTTCTTTGATGGTAAAGAGTTAGGTAACAACAATATGAGGTACCTGCATGGTTATAACAACTGCTTTGAGAAGAAAAGCAAAAGAAACACCTAAAAGTAAAAACAGTCCCAACATTGCCAGGCCTATATTAATTATGGCGACCCTGTCTGTTCGTAGACTCCTTTTGATAATTATCTTGGAATTCAAAAAAACCACCCAGATATTTCTGAAATTGAACATACAGTATTTATTACTTCGTTTGGAGGACATATTGTGTTTGCCCCGTTTCTTCTTATTATTATTATTTGAATTATTCTTATTTCTTCTACTTACTTCCACCGGCGAGGTTTCCGACACGTTTCTCAAACACTATTGCATAGAATTTAACAAAACTGTACACACATATTCATACATGCAAGGCGGAGTGCAGGCCACATGAATTTTTCCATGCGGTCATCTGAGCAGTCAGCTGGGGTCAAAATTTGGCCAAATTTTAGATATTGTGTGATTTTCGTGAAAATTGGTACATATGTATTAGGTGGTACTAGGAGCAAAATGGTGTAGTCCATTTTTCATTTGGCCATCTGGCCGGTCAGCTGTGGTCAAAATTTGGCTTTATATAGGTATTGTCTGACTTTGTCATACTGAGGTAAGGACACTTCTCTTTATACCAAACTAAAAGCATCACCATTTCCTCTCTTCTGATGTTTTAAAAATTTACGTTCTCATTTCCATTCAACATTGATGTGTTCATGTTTGGTATGACTGCAGGTCTGATTATTGTGATCATTTACTGCTGAAGGGGACGTTTGGGGGACATTTGTAATGGTCCCCATTGCAATTAGTACTTGTTCATTGGTGATATATGTAGATGTGCAATAGGGGTAAAAAAATTTTAAGGTCAAAGTCAATATCAATTACTGAAATAGGTAATTTACCTATCACAAAACCAGGTAATTTACCTATCACAAAACCAGGTAATTTACCTATCACATAACCAGGTAATTTACCTATCACAAAACCAGGTAATTTACCTATCACAAAACCAGGTAATTTACCTATCTCAAAACCAGGTAATTTACCTATCACAAAACCAGGTAATTTACCTATCACATAACCAGGTAATTTACCTATCACAAAACCAGGTAATTTACCTATCACAAAACCAGGTAATTTACCTATCACAAAACCAAGAATGCTGATATTTTTGATATTGAAGATGGTAATACATTGTGATATGTAGATGTAAATAGTCTAGGAGTTTAAACAGTTTCTGCAATCAAGGTCACCATTATTGAAAATAGTACATCTGTGGTGATTTACAGTCCAGCACATGATCATTGCTGACCTTCACTGTTCTAGTGTATAGTAAATATTATAAATATATCATTTATATTTTCTGTTCCAAAAACAGATGTAATGGGACTCCTGTAGAAAATCAGAGAAAAGGAAAGAAAAAGTAGGAGTATTAATACAAAGTATGTGGCTAGGAAGAAGTGTCTACTTAAGTATGAATCAATAAATCCCAATCAGTTCATAATGTTAGGTGTTCCCTGGGTTGTCACCTTTCTGTATATAATTTCAATTAACAATCAAATTTCAATATACAAAGTACAGTATACTGGGAAAGTTAATGTTAGATATATGGAATATGATGAACTTGTTTAACTGCTACATGTATTTAGAATGATGAAATAAATCTAAAGATTTTCCATAAATTATTATCGTTTAATTGGTTTTTAGCAACTTCAGTAGTCATTTGGAAAGAAGAAAAAACAATCTATGTCTTTAATTCAAGTTGGGTGGCTTCACTATCTGTATGGAGAAAAGCGGTATTCCCAAGTGAAAAACACCAGGAATTCTTCAACAGGAGGAACTGGAACACTGTCTCTACCTTCTGACAGTTCCTATGGCTTCACATTAAACCAATTAAAGGAGCGATATTTTCCTAATGGAAAGAATTCCAAGGGCAAAATAAGGAGAATGGAAACAAGACTTGGCACAAGCAAAGGAGAGGAGATCCCAGAAGCAAGCTTCCCCTCGTTAATTACTTGACAAATTTTGCATGTACACAAAAAACATGCATATATTAGCTAACAAAGGAAAAGGTATTTACAAATGAAATGATACATCATACAGCTAGGATTAAGTGGCTATTATTATAATTGCTTTATGAAAATAATGCGACACCTTGAGTACACTTGGTAATCTTGATATTAAGTTTAATTTGTGTACATCACAATTCAAAAGTTCCTGTGTCATTTGATCCTGAAGAACAAACATGAAAATCATTATAAAAAGCACAAACTTCTATTAAAGCAACATTTTTTTTAAAGATTTGAAAGTCTTCAATAGCAATTTGTCAATTCAAAACTTTTAAATATTTTAATAGAACTTAAATTGAGGTAAATAATTTTCAAACATTGGTAACCTCTATTAATTTTTTTCACAAGTTTACTTTTGTATATGTTCACGGAAAAAACATGCATATTACTTTGAACCTTACACTGTATAGTTTTTTTTAGTTTTTTGTACGACATACCTTAATTTGCAAAAATGAAGGTACTTATCGTTACAGGTTTTCGTTCTTTGACTGCCTGGAGTCGGGATCCTTATCCGAGGAATTTTATTTGCCTGATCCATTTGTAGACTACAGCCAGGTAGCTACATGTACATCAAACACTTCAAACGCCTTCACGATGAGCAATGTTATTACCCAAGCAATAACAAGTACAACAATGCCTCTAGCACGAGCCAGTGTAACAAACTCAGACCAGTATCTACAATGTCAGCATCAACAACAACCCCATTAACAACTGTAAATGAACAGACAACAGCGGCAACTGAAATATGGACCAATGCTGGGACGCCAGCAGTAAGTTGGAATACTATACAGAGATATATTGAGTTGCAATAAAATTCCCCAACAAATGTGATACAACTAACAAATGGCCAAAGCACCAAACCCATATTGTCTTTTTCAAGTACACTAATTTGAATGTATGACCATTTTTAATCATAAACAAAAAAGAATTGACAAGCAGATGGATAATCAAATAAGTCATTGTAAGATACAGGACACTTAAATAAGTTAAAATATTGTTTTTCAAGGTACGGCAATTATTTAACTATTATTAAAAAAACACTCAAGTTTAATCAAGTCTTTATCAGGTCAATATTGGTTTTAGGTCTCCATGAGGCTTTCAACAAATGGGGACTGTGGAATTTGCACAGATAGACAACGGAGTGCCTTTTTGGTACCATGTGGTCACACATTTTGTATGGTATGTACATTGCACCTTGAATCTACCAGCAGATTGTGCGCAATTTGCAGGACACTTACAGTAAAGTTAATCCTTTATACTATTAACTTTTCTTTTGCCCATCAATGCCATCTTTTAATTAAAGACTTGATTGAAACGACACTTGGATGGGCAATGAGTACAGACTTATTGGTTGTTTCTTTTTCTCCTTATGTTTGAGAGCAATGTTGATAGCATCAACATGTTTAGTATTTGTTTACTCATTCTAAATGGATGTCAATATTGTCAAAGTATCAAGTGATTAAAAGTTAAAATACAATTTGACTTTCTTACCTGTAATTTTATACCTAATATAATAGTATTGATATGACATTATATGATTGGGAAGCAAAGCTGGTCAGAATTACAAAATATTTCATGTGACGAAAGCTATTTCCCATTACTTGAAAATTGTAAATAAATCAACCTAGCATGTAGCATAATCTCTTAATCTCACGATTAGAGCGAGACAGTTAAAAGGCCTTTTCATGTTTTTTAAAATTTTTTACTGTAGTAAGACACTTTCTTCTGTTTGGATGTTTTATGTGTCAGATAACACGTTTCTTAGAATTGTGCTTATGGCATTCATGAACCAGTATTAAACTCATACCTTAAATACATGTTTACATCTGATTCTATGAAAGGCACACTTATATGAGTGAAGTGTTAGAGCATATGAAAATTGTTCACCTATTTTATTGTTATGTGTTGAGCAGACATAAGGCATTGTGTCATTTAAATGATAAACAATAAAATTGTTTGACATCTAGACCTGTGTTCTCATTGTCTTGTTACGTACACTGTATCTACACAGCTGCACTGAATTTTAAAAAAAAATATGGACTTTTTTTTAAGATTGAAGTCCATTTTATGGCAAGGTGGCTTAAAAAATTTGAAAGGAAGCAACGATATGGTAAACCATCTTAACATTTATCAAAAATTAATTGGATCATCAGTATTCACCAATGTTAAGAATGTATTTTGTGATTATCAAAGGAATACCTTTTAAGTCAAAAGTAACATCTACTGTAAACTTTGATAAAAGTTAAAAAAAATAAAACAAAAACAAAGTGTGCAAGTTTGGTACTTCTTTGCCCCACAAGGTATACTTAAACAAATGGATATATACTATAACTACTGTATAAACTTTATATAACTATGTTACAAACTGCTTAAACTACTTCCAAAGTTCCCAAAGGCAACTATAATAGGCAACTTGAAGAAAACAGAGTCCTACCAAATGATTGTACATTATGCGTAAATTACTCAAACCAGATGTACTCTATTTTTAGATACCGGTACTGTATTTTGAACTCACAGAAGTTTCTCTTTTTTTGTGTTGCCTGCCAAATGCGACATATAGGTTTCACACTGTCAGCGGCAGCGTTGTCTGCTCACAGGTTTTTTTCAAGCTTGAGTTCCCTTTGACCTATTAAGTTCAAATGTCAGTGCTTCCTTACTGAAAATACATGGGATGGTTTTATGAGTCAAGAGGTCATTGTCACTGTTACTATAAATAGAAAATAGTTTTTTCTCTATAACTTGGGTACCTGTTGGCATCAAGTTTAAACTTTATACAATGCTTCCTTCGTTACACAGGGGCTTACTTGGGATTGTTTTTCAGGCCAAGAGACCAAAACAATGCTTAAATGGCATTTTTTAATTTAGTTCAAAATGTCAAACTGCCATCTCAAAAAATATGTGTTTGTACCCCTTTTATCTGGACCAATATACAGCTGCCTCCAGAAATGTTATTGGGGCAAGCGACACATTCACTTCTGTGGAATTCTTGTTGCTTACATTAATAAGGAGCACTTAATTCATCTATTATTTGATCAACTTTCTGGAAACTTGATCAAAAAGTAACATTTCAGTGCCTATGATTTGATGTATCAGATGTCCCAAGAACCATTACTATGGAAACGTGATGGAGGCTTCTGATTTGCTGAAATTAAGATATTGTCCCATTGTGCTGAAAATTGAGATATGGGTTTTGAAGGAACCTAATTACAAAGGTACCACTTTTGAAATCAAGTCATTCTGTTGTTGTGGTAACGACATAAGACCCATAATTAAACAAATCTTTTTCCAGACCCCTCTTCCCCGATGCTCTGAACTAATGTAAATGAGACTACACAGAAATATAAGGAACCATTTGCAGATGTGCATGCTGTTTTTTGTGGAAATTTTTGTTACTATAGTTTTATTTATTTTCGTAACTTATCAATGCCTATCATTTCACACATCATGTTTTCTGGAACCGTTACTAGAGTAACATAATTGAGGCTTCTAATTTTTCAAAAATGGAGACATGGTCTGAAAAGGCTGTAAAGTGGTATGTAAGGATTTTTTTGGAAGGCAAATACTATGTTACTTTTATCTAAACATTCAGTTGCCATAGTAGCCAACTGAAAGCCTTTGAATGAATGTGTCTTTCCCCATCCATTTAATTGTGCTGTACCAACAATTGATGATATATTATGGCATAAAATATACGTATTTCAGATAAAAACTTGTTACTCCTCACCATAGCCTTATTTAAGTGCTCTTTGCAAATGATGGGAAGTGGGGTGAGGAGGGCGAGGTTAATAGTTAGCCATTGGTGTATAGCTCCACTTAGCTCTGCCCACATCTACTTGATAATGGCCTCACCTGATTGTTTCTCGTTCCGGAATGCATTTGTGCTGCTGTTGGCATTTTAGAATCTTGTCACAATTTCAGTTTGCAGTAGAACCTTTATTCAGTGAAGGTCAGTGTACTCCCAAGTAATATACCCTCGGAGTCTGTGACATTATTCTGTTATGATATAATCTGATAATTTAGTAATATCACAATTAATACCTATTTGATCTTAAATGAGTTTTTATTTGATGTAAGATTTTTGTAAACGAGTCAAATGTTTTGTTCTACCAGCCTTAGCTAGCAAACATAAAAAACGAGCTCATTTTCATGAAATTTCATATGGAATGAAAACAGATTCATAATTTCTATCACATACTCACATACACATACTCAAAAGAGATACGTTTTGATAGGTTTTAGCACGAAAATGATGAGGACAAAACCACAGGGAGGAAGCCTTTTTTGCGCCGATTGCAATTCTTGATGTAAATCATTGTCCACATATTAACGTCATTATTAATCTCCGACAGACACAGCCAATGAAAAACGATCCAGTGCATATTACACTTGTGACATATAACCAATAATATAACATCGGGACAATTCATTAGAAAACAAGCAAATTTTGAGATCAACAAAAATATATATGTCTTTCTTGAATAACATGGCTGCTGTAATAAAACAATGTCGTGCATATGGCAATCAAGTTTTATCATATGTTAAATACTTGCCAGTCTTCAACATTATTTCTGTGACATTAACTGTTCTGTTAAACTTTGTTACAAAGAATTACCATAACTATTCTGCGATTGGATTTGGAACCATTTTAGAGAGAATTTTTTTCAGCATTAAGTGCAAATACAATGTATTTACAGTCTACATGATGTATAGACATCAGAACATCAAGGTTAATAGATATTGTCCAATAAGAATTGCGTCTTTCGGTGAAGCGGGTAGATCAGTCTCGTTGATAATTTGCCCATTGATTAATTCCAATAAATCCCTGAACTCTTGACAACAACCATATTGAGGGTTTGTCTCGGTATAAAAGTCAGCAATATCATCAAGAACAGTAGTGTTACAAACAAGACGACATGAGCAGTCGCGTGCTCCGTATCGAAGTGGCTGGTAAAACATGACATCAGGTATGCCAGTTGGAACTTCCCTGTTTGGCTCAGATCGTATCCTGTGACAGTTCCATGTTTGTCGAAACTTTTCCAGATGAGCTTGTATGACGGGCATGAAGCAGAAGCGTATACATTGTATATGGAGATTATCAGCGTTGTTAAATAAATTCAAATGCCAAAATATTTTAGAACCTGCTCTTGATAAATCTCGATTCTTTAGTTAGCGGTAGATCTACCCACAGTAAAACTATTTTCACCCGACATAATTTATTGTCCTGATGAAACGAACGCAATGCAACTTGTATGTCACGAATTATGCCATTTTTAGACCTGCATCACTGCGCACCATTCTTGGGAAAGTGTTCATCTGTTTTTTTAAGTAATCTATGAAATACCTGCCAATGATACGGGGATTGTTATTGGAGAGCCCGGCTTTTAACCAAAGTATTTTTCGAGAAAATCCATCAATCGCCCCATGTATAGCAAACCTGTATGGCTTTAATTTATCATATCCATCTACGTGTAAAATAAAATTAGGCCTGGGAGTTAAGTAGCGTCGTCTCCTCAACATATTTCTACTCCGTAGTTCAACCCCTCTTGGATCAATTACCTTCAAAGCTAATCGCACAGTTTCTTGTCTTACTTTGATTCCACATTGTGTAACTAGGTGTTTCCACATTGATTTGTACCCATTGTATCCCATGGCATGCTGTTCAATGGTTTTCAGAACGACTTCCTCGAGTGGACTCCCTATTCCGTACCGCCTTACATTCAATCTTCGCAAGATCCTTTTAATCGTTGTTTTACTGACTACTGTATGATGTACAAATAACAGAAAACCACAAATGTCATGGTAATTAAAGGACATGTTGAAATTGTACCGCACTAAATCTTCGGTTGACGAGTCTGCTCCTGGAAATGGTCCAACTGTATTACTGCATGTCACCAAAGTCTGAGGTCTTTCATGAGTCTGAGGTCTTTCATGCGTTTGAGGTCTGTCATGAGTCTGAGGTCTTTCATGAGTTTGAGGTCTGTCATTAGACTGTGGTCTTTCATGAGTCTGATATCTGTCATGAGTCTGAGGTCTGTTATGAGTCCGAGGTCTGTCATGAGACTGTGGTCTTTCATGAGTCTGATATTTGTCATGAGTCTGAGGTCTGTTATGAGTCTGAGGTCTGTCATGAGTCTGAGGTCTTTCATGCGTTTGAGGTCTGTCATGAGTCTGAGGTCTTTCATGTGTCTAAGGTATGTCATGAGACTGAGTTCTGTCATGAGTCTGAGGTATGTCATGAGACTGAGGTCTTTCATGAGTCTGAGGTCTCTCATGAGTCTGAGGTCTTTCATGAGTCTGAGGTATGTCATGAGACTGAGGTCTGTTATGAGTCTGAGGTCTTTCATGAGTTTGAGGTCTATGATGAGTCTTAGGTCTGTTATGAATGTTTGTGTGTTTGTGGATGTTTGTTATGATGTGTGGGTGTTTGTTATGGTGTGTATGGATGTTTGTTATGGTGTGTATGGATGTTTGTTATGGTGTGTATGGGTGTTTGTTATGGTGTGTATGGATGTTTGTTATGGTGTGTGTGGATGTTTGCTATGGTGTGTATGGATGTTTGTTATGTTGTGTGTGGATGTTTGTGATGGTTTGTGTGGATGTTTGCTATGGTGTGTGTGGATGTTTGTTATGGTGTGTATGGGTGTTTGTTATGGTGTGTATGGATGTTTGTTATGGTGTGTGTGGATGTTTGTTATGGTGTGTATGGATGTTTGTTATGGTGTGTATGGATGTTTGTTATGGTGTGTGTGGATGTTTGTTATGGTGTGTGTGGATGTTTGTTATGGTGTGTGTGGATGTTTGTTATGGTGTGTGTGGATGTTTGTTATGGTGTGTGTGGATGTTTGTTATGGTGTGTGTGGATGTTTGTTATGGTGTGTATGGATGTTTGTTATGGTGTGTGTGGATGTTTGTTATGGTGTGTGTTGATGTTTGTTATGGTGTGTATGGATGTTTGTTATGGTGTGTATGGATGTTTGTTATGGTGTGTGTGTGTTTGTTATGGATGTTTGTATGGTGTGTTTGTTATGGTGTGTGTGGATGTTTGTTATGGAGTGTGTGGATGTTTGTTATGGTTTGTATGGATGTTTGTTATGGTGTGTATGGATGTTTGGTATGGTGTTTTGTTATGGTGTGTTTGTATGGATGTTTGTTATGGTGAGTGTAGATGTTTGTTATCGTGTGTTTGTATGGATGTTTGTTATGGTGTGTGCGGATGTTTGTTATGGTGTGTATGGATGGTTGTTATGGTGTGTATGGATGTTTGTTATGGTGTGTATGAGTGTTTGTTATGGTGTGTATGGATGTTTGTTATGGTGTGTATGGATGTTTGTTATGGTGTGTGTGGATGTTTGTTATGGTGTGTATGGATGTTTGTTATGGTGTGTTTGGATGTTTGTTATGGTGTGTATGGATGTTTGTTATGGTGTGTATGGGTGTTTGTTATGGTGTGTATGGATGTTTGTTATGGTGTGTGTGGATGTTTTTTATGGTGTGTATGGATGTTTGTTATGGTGTGTGTGGGTGTTTGTTATGGTGTGTATGGATGTTTGTTATGGTGTGTATGGATGTTTGTTATGGTGTGTGTAGATGTTTGTTATGGTGTGTATGGATGTTTTGTTATGGTGTTTTGTTATGGTGTGTTTGTATGGATGTTTGTGATGGTGTGTATGGATGTTTGTTATGGTGTGTATGGATGTTTGTTATGGTGTGTATGGATGTTGGTTATGGTGTGTATGGATGTTTGTTATGGTGTGTATGGATGTTTGTTATGGTGTGTGTGGACGTTTGTTATTGTATGTATGGATGTTTGTTATGGTGTTTATGGGTCTTTATCATGGTGTGTATGGATGTTTGTTATGGTGTGTGTGGATGTTTGTTATGGTGTGTATGGATGTTTGTTATGGTGTGTGTGGATGTTTGTTATGGTGTGTATGGATGTTTGTTATGGTGTGTGTGGATGTTTGTTATGGTGTGTGTTGATGTTTGTTATGGTGTGTATGGATGTTTGTTTTGGTGTGTGTGGATGTTTGTTATGGTGTGTATGGATGTTTGTTATTGAGTGTTTGGTTGATTTTTTTATTATTTTATCTACAAACCGTGTTGTGACGTGTTGCCTTATCTATGAGTCTATTAGAAATGATCAGGCTTGCTGTCTGAGCCTTCAGTTTTAAAACTACGAGTTTGTCAAACGATTTACGGCAAAACAAACTCAGTGGTCCTAAATTTGCTTTTAAGGTGGTATCAATTAATATGGACAATAATATTTAAGATGATTTAATGTAAGCGACATTGAAACATCATAAATTAATCTACAAACCGTCATATTTTAAATGTTACGCCCATACAAGTGAACCAAGTTTGTGTGACATCGAATTTTTTGTATTTTTTCTTTGGGGTACACTGTATCCCAGTATCTGTTTACGGATTCAAAATTAAATGTTATCTATCTAAATCCCATGATTTATTTAGTCAATTATTAATCGACAAAAACTGATAAAATAAAACATCCATCATGGCTGTTTCTTGGTGTAGTTTCTCCTTGAGAAAGATGACATCATATGAAGATGTACGTCATGAGTAGATAAATCTTGTAATTTATGACGGTCGATCCTGTTAGCTCGATAATCAAAGTTGCTGTATTTGTACAAATTTTTAAATTAGGAACATTTCGAGTATAAAAATGTTCATAAAACTATGAAGGAAAGTGAAAAATGATTTTCACATTACTGTAAAGCATGATTTAGCTCAATGTCTAGTCAGAAAGAGGTATAACTATGTACATGTAGCTTCAACATATTATCTGACACTGTGTAACAGTTAAACTGCAGAACATTAGAAATAACCTTGACACACCAACTGTGCAATCTACCTACCTTATCGTCACTGTTAGCAACAACACACAACAAGGAAGTATTAGTGTCTGTTTAGTCCGTACATGTAGATCAGCAATTACAAAAGAATTTATCTGTTTATTCGGGGAAAAGACCTATAATAGAAGAAGGAGAGAAACAATAACTTGGTCGACAGTGATGATACATTTGTATGTGTTTCTTTTGACAAAAAGAAGTGTGAAGATACAGAGTTGGCTTCCTGAAAACACCTCTCATTAAACATCCAGGTAAGTTTTAATGTATTCACCTGAGGGTAGGGTGGTGTGGTGTATGTAAGATTTGTGGGACACAAGAGACAGTCCAGTGGTGTTGTGGAGTGAAATGGTTTGAGTGATAAGTGTGATAAAAGGTTCAATATATTTTTGCAAAATGCATCCGACAACCATTGTGGGGTGATATAGGATATGGTGAAATGCAGGTATCTTTAAACACGTCTTATAACCAAATACGTATGTGTACATACCTACAGTACAGGTATGTTTCATTACTCGATACACAAGTTTATCTACCTACAGTATAGGTATGTCTTATTACCAAATAATATGTGTTTAGGGTTTTGTACAGAGCGGTAAGTCTCGCAGATTGATCACCTACACTAAAAATAGAAAAAGGGATTATCATGACAGTGGATTGTCCGGAAAATTATTACAGTCTGTCGGACTCATTAGTTGTTAAACTTCTACTTCTGGTATGTACTTCCTGTTGTACTGAGCTGCAGAATGGGCACGGTAACAGTGTGTAATCTACCTGATATGAGAAAGTATGTCTGTTGACAGCGGTCATTACGTGATGATCATGTTCAAAGTATTTTCTAATTTCTCTTTCTTCCTATTCTTGTTGTCTATTTCAGTATCTGCTATGTTTCTTTTCGTCTCCGGGATGGATCAACTAAACTTGTTCTTGAGACATAGCTACGCCTGTGGCTGAAATAGAATTTTTATCGGCGAATAGTCAAGGTCTTGGGGATAAGAATAAACGCAAGGATGTTTTCTCTTATCTGAGATCTACAAACAGTAATATTCTTTGTTTACAAGACACACATTTTACTGCAGAACTGGAAGATATAATAAGAAGTGAATGGGGTTTTCAATGTTACTTTAATTCTTTTAAATCTAATGCAAGAGGGATAGCCGTTCTTTTTAAGAATAATTTTGAATTTAAGGTACATAAAGAGAAGAAAGATAATACTGGGATTTTTTTAGATATAGAGATAGAATCTTTTAGAATCACTCTCATCTACTTATACGGCCCAAATAATGATGACCCGAGTTTTACAATATTGTTACTGAAACGGTTGAAGACTTCGCAAATAAATATGTCATTATTTGTGGTGATTTTAATTTGGTCCTTAATCCTAAATCTGATTATGATAAAAACTATAAGAATCTCAATAATAATAAAGCCAGAGATAAGGTTTTAGAAATCATTGATAATTTTGGTCAGGTAGATATTTTTAGAGAGCAACATGAAGATATGAGGAGGTACACATGGAGGAAAAGCAACCCACTTAAGCAAGCTCGACTAGACTTCTTTCTAATCTCGGAGAATCTTTCATCTAGTACTAGCAAATCAAATATAGAATCTGGCTATCATTCTGATCATTCTTTCCCCACAATATCCTTAAAACTCAATGAATTTATAGCTGGTAAGGGCGTTTGGAAATTTAATAATAGTCTACTGCAAGATCTTGAATACCTTAATATTGTGAAAGCTTGTATATTTGAGACAAAGGCCCAATATTGTCTCCCAGTTTATAATATTAACAATTTAAGTAGTATTTCAAATGATGACATTTTGTTTACAATAGATGATCAATTATTTCTTGAAACTTTATTAATGAATATAAGAGGTAAAACTATACCCTACTCATCACACAAGAAAAACACAACAAAATATCAGAGAAGACATCCTTAAGAAAGAAATTCAGGCTATGGAAGAGCAAGATGTAACAAATATTGTGGAGTTGAAAGTTAAAAAAAGAGAATTACAGTCAATTAGGGAAAAGAAAATCAAAGGCAGCATAATTAGATGGATTGAAGAGGGGAAAAGCCTACAAGTTATTTTTTAATCTAGAAAGTAGAAACTTCACTTCTAAAGTTATACCTATACAGTTAGAGGATGGAAATATTATAACAAATCAGGACAATATTTTGAAAGAAGTTTATAAATTCTATGAAAGACTTTATGATTCAAATGATGATTTAGATGATATTAACCTGAATGATCTTTTAGAACCATACAATATCAATAAAATTAGTCTATGTGATTCTGAAAAGCTTGATGGTCCTATCACACTCCAAGAAGCCAGTGAAACTCTGAAAGGTATGAAAAATAACAAAAGTCCAGGAATAGATGGCTTTACTGCTGAATTCTTCAAATGTTT
Source organism: Ylistrum balloti (assembly GCF_031769215.1). NCBI lineage: Eukaryota > Metazoa > Mollusca > Bivalvia > Pectinida > Pectinidae > Ylistrum > Ylistrum balloti. The sequence goes on along the minus strand of NW_026782930.1, from coordinate 3,944 downwards.
TTGGAAACGTGTAGTGAACTACGTTGTCAGATCTATTAATCTAGGATATAAAATGGTTGTCTATCTATTTCTCAAAGGCGTGGCATTATTTCATGTATACCAAAGGGAGATAAACCCAGATATTTTATAAAAAATTGGAGACCCATTTCATTACTTAATGTTGTATATAAAATTGCTTCTGGCACCATTGCACACAGAATAAAAAATGTTTTAAAAGAAATAATTGACAAGGATCAAACAGGCATTTATGCAGGATGTTATATAGGGGAAAACACTAGACTTGTTTATGATGTTATGCAGTATACAGAAGAAAATGATGTCCCAGGTATGTTTTTAATGATTGATTTCGAAAAAGCATTTGATTCTGTGTCATGGGAATTTATTGAAAGGACTTTTAATTTTTTTGGTTTTGGAAATGGTTTAATCTCTTGGGTCAAAACATTACATAACAAAGCTAGCGCTACAATTAATCAGGGTGGGAATCTGTCTTCTATTTTTGAAATAAAAAGGGGCTGTCGACAAGGGGACCCAATCGCCCCTTATATCTTTATTTTGTGTGCAGAAATATCTAAACTAAGAAATAATGAGAAAATTAAGGGTATTGATGTTGATGGTTGTCCTATACTTCTGTCACAGTATGCAGATGACACTTCACTGGCACTTGATGGGTCAGAAAGGTCACTGAGGGAATCGATTACAGAGCTTAACTTTTATGCAAATATATCAGGATTGAAAATTAATATCTCGAAAGCTCAAGTGGTGTGGGTCGGCAGCAAAAAATTCAGCACAGACCAATTTCTTCCTGAACTTAATTTACAATGGAGTAGGGATCACTTCACTCTTCTTGGAATTGAATTTCATACTAACTTACATCGGATACCTAAACTTAACTTTGATAAAAAACTTATAAAACTTAAATTACTAATTAATTCCTGGAAAAGACAATTATTAACCCCAATTGGTAAAATAAATGTAATTAAATCACTGTTAGTTTCACAATTTAACCATCTATTTATCTCACTGCCAAACCCTGATGACAAGTTTCTCTCTAAATTAAACTCATTGCTATGTGAATTTCTTTGGAACAATAAAACAGATAAAGTATGAAGAGATGTTGTTACCAAGGATTACATTGATGGTGGTTTTAAAATGGTTAATGTTAGAGCCTTTATAGATTCCCTGAAGCTGGGGTGGGTCAGAAGACTTTTTCAATCAACTTCGAAGTGGCAAGTAATTTTAAAAACATATCTAAACTTAGACCTTATGGCCAATTGTGGTATTGATTACATACAAAGCTGTCAAAATAAATGTAAAAATATGTTCTGATCTGATGTTTTTAAAGCATATAAAAATCTACACTATGCTAATAACTTAAGAATAGACAAAAATGAAGTTTTCCTGAAAACCCCTTTATGGTTCAACAATCAAATAACTGTTGACAAGAAATCAATTTTTATTAAAGACTCTTTTAGAAAGGGCGTCGTTGTTGTGAATGATCTAATAAAAGATATTAATTCTGGAACATTCTATACTTTTCAGGAATTCACTCATACATACCATATACAAACTAATTTCCTTCAGTATCATAGTGTTCTAAAGTCTGTGAAGCATTTTAACCCTGAGCCAGAGTTTCCTAAAATAAAATTAGAATATCCTTTTATCCCGTTGAACTTGGAACCTTTCTTTAAACAGCTCAAAGGTTCAAAATGTTTCTATCGCATTTTAATAAAGAGCAAGGTTATTCCTTCAGGTCAGAAAAAATGGAATGAAGTCTTTGATTTTAATGATTCTACATGGCACCAAATTTTTAAGTTACCCTTTCTGATAACAACAAATACAAAGTTCCAATGGTTCCAGTTTAGAATTAATCATCACATTCTTACAACTAATTCTTTTCTTTTTAAAACTTGATAAGCTATATTGCCGCTATGTATTCTTTGCAACTCTGAGATTGAAACTCTAACTCATATTTTATTGGAATGCAATGAGGTTCAAAATCTTCTTAGTAGCTTGGAAGTTCTATTAGATGCACTTATTATCCCATTTTACTTCAATAAAGAATCCTACTTATTTGGTTTCTTAACACAAAAATTAAATAATAAAATTGATAATGAAATACTTATTGTTATTGATGCATTATATATAAGAAAATGCGTTGTTTTCACAACTCCCTTAATATTAACGCCTTAGCGAACACAATCAAAGATTATTATAATGTACAAAGATTTATTGCAATAAGCAAGGGAGATAACTCCAAGGAAAAGTTTGATAAATATTGGAAAAAATGGGAAAAAACTTATTGCATTATAAATTATTCTTTACTTGTTTCCCCTGCTTTGATTAGTTAGTCGAATCCAGTTAATCCTATCTTTATCTTCATATAATATTAACAGTTATCCATCCTATCTTTATCCTTCACCCCTCCCTCTGGCTAATCTTCTGATTATGGCTGAAGTATGAATGCAAGGTGATACATTTTTGACACAATGGGTATGTAAGATGTACATTATACATGTACATTCACTATTCTCCTATAGATCTATATATATGTTTTATTAATAACCCAATACTGTTCAGAGGATGCATGGTCTCATACCAAGTACATACATTATTGTTTTAATCAGTACTAGTGGTGGTTTGTGTTGTATGTGTGACATTTGGCTACTACAAGTGTGTATGTACATGTAAGCTGTATGTGTGGTTAGTATCATATGTGTGGTATATTCAATACCAGTGTGCACTTGGATTGTCAGTTGGTATGTGTGTGGTGAAAAATGAATTATCTGCTTTGTATGTGAAGAACATAAGGTCAACAAATTTGCTGTAGTTTGAAGATTTATGATGTACAATGTATTGTTATGTGTTTGTGATGATAAAACTGAATAAAAAAAACTATGAAGGAAATTAGAAGATGATTTTCACATTACTGTAAAGCATGATTTAGCTCAATATCTAGTCAGAAAGAGGTATAACTATGTACAAGTAGCTTCAACATATTATCTGACACTGTGTAACAGTTAAACTGCAGAACATTAAAAATAACGTTGGCACACCAACTGTGCAATCTACCTACCTTATCGTCACTGTTAGCAACAACACACAACAAGGAAGTATTAGTGTCTGTTTATTAGCGCGTACATGTAGATCAGCAATTACAACAAGGAATCTATCTGTTTATTCGGGGGAAAAGAGTTATAATAGAAGAAGGAGAGGAACAATAACTTGGTCGACAGTGATGATACATTTGTATGTGTGTTTCTTTTAACAATCAGAAGTGTGAAGATACAGAGTTGGCTTCCTAAAATCTCACCTGAGTAAACATCCAGGTAAGTTATAATGTATTCACCTGAGGGTAGGGTGGTGTGGTGTGTGCAAAATTTGTGGGGTACAAGAGACAGTCCAGAGGTGTTGTGGAGTGAAGTGGTGTGGGTGATAACTGTGATAAAAGGTTCAATTTATTTTTGCAAAGTGCATCCGACAACCATTGTGGGGTGATATAGGATATGGTGAAATGCAGGTATCTTTAAACACGTCTTATAACCAAATACGTATGTGTACATACCTACAGTACAGGTATGTTTCATTACCCGATACACAAGTTTATCTACCTACAGTATAGGTATGTCTTATTACCAAATAATATGTGTTAAGGGTTTTGTACAGAGCGGTATGTCTCGCAAATTGGTCCGCTACACTAAAAGTAGAAAAAGGGAATGATCATGACAGTGAATGGTTATTGCAATGTGATAACCCCGCATGAACATCATAAACTTTCTGATTATTGTGTTCCTGTATAATTGGACAAGTAGTAGTTGTAAAGGTTTGTCAAATTGCGATTACCTATAAAGACACCAGTGTAACAACAGTAGTGATAGTAGGAACAACAAGCGTCCCATTGACATTGATGGTCACCTGAATTAGCTATAAAGACACAAGTGTAACAG